>NC_137801.1:6664743-6932243 GCF_963383645.1 Muscardinus avellanarius | reverse complement strand
ATCGTACGCCTGTCACACCTGAGACCATTACTTCCCCCGCGCTGGCCTTTTGGACACGCTCCAGCCTGAAAAGTCACCGTGTCCTTTCTCCAGCATCTGTAGCAAGAGACAACAGGAAGTGTGGGAAGTCGGCAGGGAGTCGGGGCTGTCTGGATGGTCACGGAGGAGAATGGGCCAGGAGCCAGAAGCGGCGGAGTGCACCTGTACTCCCAGGACTTGGGAAGCCGAGACGGGAGGACCAAAGGTTCAAGGCCAGCCTCAGCGACTGAGAGAGAGCGCCTCAGGAACGTAGCGAGATCTGATGCAAGATGAAAAGCACAGGGTCGACTGGAACTTGGGTTTCTCCCACCACTCAGAGGGGCAGGAAGAGAGTCAGGAGGCAGCGCTGTGGCCCAGGTGTGATGGATGAGGATGCAGGGCGTGGACCAGCCAGTCAGGGGGGACAAGTTCTCGATGCCAGACACGGGGCTTGCCAAGCCTGCTCTGGGGGAAGATGCCAGGAGGGAGAGGCGTTTCAGCAGTATTAACTCAGCTCAGAGCTCACATGGGGCACGGGGACACAGCTGTCAGAGCCCTGGTCCCCAAAGGACACACACATCAACCATCAAACATGAAGTAGGACCAGGAGAGGCACCACGTGCTCCAGGAGGGGTGGCCAGCTTGGGCTTTGGTCACTGCGCCATCCCCTTCTATGCGGTTTCGTTTTCCACAGTTCTGGTTAGCTGCAGCCAGCCATATCCCAAATATTAATACTTGTCTTGACTCTTTTATTTTTTGCGGGTCTGGGGATGGAGCCCAGGGACATTCTACCTCTGAGCTGCACCCCCAGCCCTATTTTTGATTCTTTATTTTGAAACAGGCTCTCACTGAGTTGCAAAGGGCCTCACTAAGTAGCTGAGGCTGTCCGCAAACCGTGATCCTCCTGTCTCAGCCTCCCGAATGCTGGGATTACAAGCGTGCGCCACCACTCCCGGCTTGACTCTGTCAAATGAGACCGTATTCAATAAGTTGTATTAAAGTACATCTTTAGAATTATTCTATTATTAGTTATTGTTAACCTTTTTACTGGACCCAGTTTATCAATTAAACTCTCAGAGGTGTATATAGGGGAAAATGGAGCGTTTGCAGAGATGGGCACTGACCATGGTCTCGGGCATCCTCCAGGATCTTGGAATGGAACCCAGAGGATACAGGGGCGGCCACGGCCCCTGCTCTGTCTGCACACGCACCCTGGTCCTCAGCCGCATCCACACACACAGTCCCAGTCGCACCTCGCTGCAAGCTGGGGAGTAGGACTTGTCATTTCTGTTTCTCCCATGAGCAAGCGGGGCCGACAGGTCAAAGACCTTGCTTGCCCTGGGCCCATAGGTCAGAGGCCCACCCAGGACTTGGCACAGATCTTCCCGGCTTCCTGCTGCCTCTCCCCAGGGACGGCTCTGAGCACCCTTCCCGGCACCTCTGGCCACCACCAGCCCGGAGGCTGACCCCGAGCCATGGCCCCCAGGGAGCGGGCAGCTCCTCTCCACAGCCTTCCTAGCCATCTCAGTCATCCTCCCAGGCTACGGCCACCATCCATCTCTCGCTTCCTTTCCTCTCAAAGACGACTCAGAAGATGAGGCGTTTGGAGTAAGCGGTGCTGAGACTGAATTATTCAAACGCCTCCAGGTCCTGAAATGACTGTAATGTGCTTATGTTTTGCATTAGCACAGGGACGGGCTGAAGGGTCACAGGGTTGCTGCTCATCTGTGAAATTCCCCTGCCTTCCTGGCTCCAGCCCAGGACCCACGTGATGTGAGCGTCTGGGGACCTGAGCACCACGCGGCCGCCCCCCACCCTGGACCAATTTAACACAAATTCTTTCTTCCTGATCATTTTGGCAACTTTGGTTTTCGTGTGGCACTGTCCTGTTGACCATATCAAATCTGGACCATCCCTTGGGTGGGGAGGGTGGCTTTGTGACTGCAGCCAGCAGCGTGGCTGGGAAGATCCGAAGGCCAAGGTCTGTTATTGCCCCGGGCAGAACTGCCCAGCTTGGG
The DNA here is from genome assembly GCF_963383645.1 of Muscardinus avellanarius. NCBI lineage: Eukaryota > Metazoa > Chordata > Mammalia > Rodentia > Gliridae > Muscardinus > Muscardinus avellanarius. The sequence continues at coordinate 6,930,207 of NC_137801.1, read as the reverse complement.
CATGGGACCTGGGTGCCTAAACTTGGGGTGTGAGGAAGAAAATACCAGATGCCCTGTTATGTCCAGGACTCACACATGTCCTCAAGGTCCCCAGTGCACAGCAGGCCCTTGGTGACATTTGCCACAGGATACTTGCTGCTGGGCCTCAGACAGCTCCAAACAGAGCCCAGGACCCTGAGCCAGGAAAACAGGGCTTCTCTAGGTGGAAGAGCAGGTCAGGCAGAGGCTGTGCGCAGCCATGGATAGGGCAGCATTCACGTGTGTGTGTGTGTGTGTGTGTGTGTGTGTGTGTTTTGCTGGGGATTAAACCCAAGAGCATTTTACCTCCCAGCTACATCCCCAGACCTTTTTATTTTTAATTTTGAAACAGTCTCATGAAGTTGCCGAGACTCTCACTAAGTTGCTAAGGCTGTCCTTGAACCTGAGATCCTCCTGACTCGGCCTCCTAAGTGCTGGGATGATAGGCATGGGCCACCGCTCCCGGCCAGCATTCAGCTTTGGTGAAGGCCACTTGGCCCTGTGAGGTTCATTGCTCTGTTGACTGATAGGCACAGCGGTGGCTCGAGGCACAAGCAGCATATGAACTGACTGGATAAACCCACATGTCTGCCTTCTTCACCCTCAGCCTAGCTGTGAAGGAGCGCAGAGGGCAGAGCCAGTGTCCGTGCATGCGGCTAATGCTCTTCTCACCAGGTCTATGTGTGCCAGAGAACTCCAGAAGTTTGTTCATTGTAGGGGAATGTCTTAATTAGAATGATTTTCCCTCCACCATTAGAAATGATTTATGGTCACAGTGAAACTCAGGCAAGGGCAGGTGAGAGAAAAAGAACTGCGCATGAAAGCCAGGTATGATGGTGCATACCTGTAATCCCAGTACGTGGGAGGCTGAGACAGGAGGGGCTGAGGTTTGCGGCCAGCCTCAGCAATTTAATGAGACCTCAGCAACTTGGTGAGACCATGTTTCAAAATAAAATTATAAAATAGGACTGAGGTTGTAGCTCAGAGGTAGAATGACCCTGAATTCAATCTCCTGTATCACACACAAGGAAAGAAAGAGAGAAAGAGAGAAAAAAGAAGAAAGAAGAAAGAAAGAGAAAGAATGCAAGAGAGAAAGAAAGAAAGAAAGAAAGAAAGAAAGAAAGAAAGAAAGAAATTTACATGGAGATTTGTAACATTATCATCCTGATCAACAGCGTCACTCTCATCATCATGACCATCAACACCATCATCATCACCATTATGACCACCATGACCACTGTCATCACCACCACTACGATCATCACCATCATCACCATCACTATCACCACTACGATCATCACCATCATCACCACCACCACTACGATCATCACCATCACCACCATCATCACTGTTATCACCATCACTATCACCATCATCACCATCATCATAAGGCTGCCCCTAGTCCCATGTGCCCCAACCACATGGACCCAGTTCAGGCGCACCCCAAATGTGGGGGAGAAGTGGGGTGCATCTGGGGTGAGAGTGGGGTCAGGAGGTTGTTCCTTGGGGCAGCAGGCACAGGGAGCCTCCTGCAGACATTTCAGAGCAAAGCCCCAAAGCTGGGGGCAAAGGATGTGTTAGAATACAGAGCACTGGGCGCCGGGTCTGGAGTTTCTGACTCCGTGAGTCTAATGTGGGCTGGAGAATGGCCATTTCTAACGAGGTCCAGGTGCTGCGGGACCCCGCTCTGAGAATCATTGCATCAAGGCATTGTCAATTGGCCAACCGGTCAAAGGCAGAGGTGGGGGGCAGATGGCTCCCCTCAACTCTCCCCACCCCCAAATGCAGTCATGGATGCTGGGAGCAGCAAGGGGGCAGGATAGGGACTGTCTGGCCCAGGAACCAGCCCCATTTTACAGGAAACTGGGGCTTAGACTAAGAGCCCACCACTGTAACCTGGACACGCAAGCTGGCCCCAGGCCTCCACGTGCCCACACCACCCACATCACGGCTGGAAAGGAGAGAGCAGGCCAGCAGGAGATGCAAAGAGCCTTCCTCTGCCATCCTTACACCCATGAGGGTGAGAATGGATCACCGTGTCCTACCTCCTCCCCAAACCGCTCCTCAGACGTCCCCCCCAGGCCTGTTGAAGCGGAGAGGTAGGAAGAAGGTCCAGCAACACAGCACTGCCTGGTTTCCATGGCAACCAGGCGGCAGTTGTCTGTAATTGCAACTAACCTCAGAGTTGACCATGGTTGGACCCTTCTGGTAGAGGGGAGGAGGCCATGTCTACTTGGTACGGTTGGCAGCCAGGGGTGGCTCGACCACTCCTCTAGTCTGGGATTCTGCAGTGACAGAGGGAAAGGCTATGCCAGGCTACAACAGGCTCCTGAGCTAGGCAAAGACCCTACAGGGCTTGACAGGGACACTGCCAGCCAGCACCGTGTTTATATCAAATAGCTCCCCAGGTAGAGTCCTGGGCACCTGAGTTCCAGGGCCTGGGCCTGGCCTGTGTGGGTGCTTCAGAGCTCAGCCCCACTGGGGCCCAAGAGCATGGGACACAGGGTACTTGTGGAGACAGGGGCTGGCTCGAGATAAGGGGGAGATCCTGGCTAAGCCCAGCCATGCTCCGCCCCACTCTGCTTCACACAGGACACCACAAGCAATCATGGTGGCTGGGTTTGCTGAGCACCGACTGTGTGCCAGGCCCCCAGGGTATATTATTTGACCCCAAAAAATGTCCTTGATCATTTTTCAACAATCATTAGGCCCATTTGGCAGATCAGCAACTGAGCTACAGAGAAGTCAGAAGTTGGAGGGGGGTTGGAGCCCACAGCAGGTCTCACTGTCTGCTCCCCGCGGACCTGCTGGTCTCTGCTCTGTTGTACACATGGGGCTCGTCAAAGATTAGAAGGGAGGGGACAGAGGGGAATCTACTTCCAAAACCAGTTAGAAAACCACTCTGGGAAACGGGCATGGCCCTGCACACTTGTAATCCCAGTACTTGGGAGGCTGAGACAGGAGGATCGCAGGTTCACAGCCAGCCTCAGCTACTCAGTGAGGCTCTCCAAAACTTAGTGAGACCCTATTTCAAAATAAATAGGGTCTCACTATTTATTTTGTAGAATGCTCCTGAGTTCAATCCCCAGTACTGGGGGGAAAAAAAGTAAAGAAAAGAAAACCACTGTGATAGTGTCCTTGCAGAGGAGGAAACTGAGGTTCTGGGGGGAAATGCGGCTCACCCAAGCACATGCACCTCTACGCTGGCTCATCAAAAGGCCAATTCAGCCAACACGCTCGTTGATTCGCACAACACAGAGCTTTACAATGACTCATAGTGGATTTTTTTAAAAAAACATTTTGAAGATTTCTGCCAAGTTTAGACTCATTCTTCTCCATTTGACTTCTAACAATATTCAAGGTATTTTGGACTCAGCTCTGCCTGGCTTCTACTGCTCTAGCTAGAGGAAACGGAGCCAGAGACGGGATCTCTGCATGGAGAAGGATAGAACTCAGACCGAGGGCAGAGTGGCAGTCTGGAAACTGGGGGAGACTGGGGAGAACAGAAAAAAAGGGGCGAAAAGTAGGAATCGAAAGGCAAGAAAGAGAGGCTTGAGGACGTCAAACAATGTCTTTTTAATAACTTCACCCTCAGTATAGAGTTCTTCCATTATCCTCAATATACTGGTATTTTCAAGAACATATTTATCATACTTGAGAATACAGTCAATCATCTTTACAGGTGAACTGATACAATATGGTTGGAATTACTTCAAAATAATCTGGATTTGCCGGGCGTGGTGGCGCACGCTTGTAATCCCCGCGTTTGGGAGGCAGAGACAGGAGGATCGCGCTGGTTCAAAGCCAGCAGCGCTGGCTTAAGACCCTGTTTCCAAATAAAAATATAAAATAGGTCTGGGAGTGTAGCCCGGAGGTAGAAGGGCTTCCAGGAACCCCAGTACTGCAAAAAAATAAAAAATAAAAAAAAATGGAGCCAATATATTTTTAAATGAAGTTGAATACAGTTTTCTTGGTATGAAGACTATATTAATAAGTAGATGCCCTATCCTCTTAGCCCCCCCACCTCTGCCGGCTGAAGCCACACACACACACACACACGCACGCACGCACGCACGCACGCACGTCTCATCCTGGAGTCAGCAACCAAAGCAAGCAGCTACATACTGATTCTCCTCTGTTGGGAAGGAATCCAAAACATTTGTTAAAATACTGATGCAAAGAAAAAAATAGTCAATCAAAACAACACTGGAAGCTTCCAAATCCATTGCATCCCACAGGATTGGCCATAAATTTAAAATTTATAAATAGATTTTAAAAAACAGTGCCTCCGATGTCTTGGCCATCTGACAAATTGGCTTTGGGTGCCTCCATTCTGAGCACACGTCCCCCTTCCGTGCGGCTGTGCCTAGGACAGAGACAGGGCTAGACCCAAGTGTCCCATCTTAAGTCCTTGGGGTCCTATTCTGATGCCCACACGGGCTCTCCAGGAGCAAAGGTGAGTGGCAAGGGTTTGTGTTAAGGAGGAGTCTTCCCCTTTTATCTATTTAATTTTATGTGTGTGCATGTGTTACAGGCAGTCAAACCCAGGGCCTTGTGCATGCTAGGCAAGTGTTACTATTCCTCCAGCCCACCTCCTACCTTTTCTGACTCAGTTTCCCCATCTGCACAGGAAATAAAAGGATAAGATGTACATGGAGCCCCTCCTAGCTCCGGGTGTGACTCTGCTAACCTTCTGGGGCTGGGGGACCACACTGGCCCAGCTCTTAGCCTGTGCAGAGAGAGGCTCAGGTCTCCACTCAGCTGCAGGGAGCAGGAGAGGAGAGTCAAGGTGGCAGACAACTGCAGGGACGCCTTGACCCCTGGCCAGGCTGGCACCAACTCAGCCCCTCCATCCAGGATGCTCTCAGTCCTGTCTGTCATGGGCCACAGCAACCCCAATGTGAGGGTCTGGGGGTGAGGGTGGGGTGCACAGGTCCCACAAGGCCCAGCACTGAGGGCCTCCTCTAACACTTGGCTTTGAATGCCAACTCCAGGTCATTCCCGAGCAGCTGGCCCCCCTTCTCCAGGAGCCCTGCAGGCTGTGTGGAGAGAGGAATCATTAGTGCGATGACACAGCTTTGGAAAATGAAAGAGGCAAAGTGCAGTAGGTCCTGCAGTTGACAGCACCCAGCAGCTCAGCCGCTCCACGAGACCCGGCCGCGGGGACGCCTGCTTCCTCACGGTTCCACGGGGAGACAGAGGTGGAGACCAGGGATGCCTGCATCCTCACAGTACCATACAGAGACGACATGGAGACCAGGGATGCCTGCATCCTCGTGGTACCACGTGGAGATGGAGGTAGAGACCAGGGATGTCTGCATCCTCACAGTACCATGCAGAGACGATGTGGAGACCAGGGATGCCTGCATCCTCATGGTACTACCCAGAGACCACATGGAGACCAGGGATGCCTGCTTCCTCACAGTTCCACGTGGAGATGGAGGTAGAGACCAGGGATGTCTGCATCCTCACAGTACCACGCAGAGACGATGTGGAGACCAGGGATGCCTGCATCCTCATGGTACCATGCAGAGATGACATGGAGACCAGGGATGCCTGCATCCTCATGGTACTACCCAGAGACCACATGGAGACCAGGGATGCCTGCATCCTCATGGTACTACCCAGAGACCACATGGAGACCAGGGATGCCTGCTTCCTCACAGTTCCACGTGGAGATGGAGGTAGAGACCAGGGATGTCTGCATCCTCACAGTACCACACAGAGACGATGTGGAGACCACAGATGCCTGCATCCTCATGGTACCACGCAGAGATGACATGGAGACCAGGGATGCCTGCATCCTCACGGTACCACGTGGAGATGGAGGTGGAGACCAGGGATGTCAGCATCCTCACAGTACTATGCAGAGATGACATGGAGACCAGGGATGTCTGCATCCTTGTGGTACCACGCAGAGACAATGTGGAGACCAGGGATGCCTGTATCCTCACGGTACCACGTGGAGACCACCACAGTGCCACGCAAAGGATTCTCCTCTGGTCAACAGGGCCAAGGAGAGCAGAGCCTGCTGAGTACAAACCAAGGAAAGCCATTCAACCAAGAGGAGAGGCAGCAGGGAGGGGGTCCTGCCATGCTGAGCCTGCTGGCCCCTTCCCACCCTCACAGCTCCTAAAGCCTCAAAGGGGCCAGACTCCACCTCAGTCCTTCGCCCAAGGGAGCCTGCCAGCACCTGCCTTCCCGGGCCCGGGAGCAGCACAGAAGGTGCTGGGCAGTGGGGCCACCCTCTTCTGGCCTAGCACTCAACACACAGGCCCCCCAACAACAGGGCTTGCCTTTGGGTGTTCCTGAGACCCCCTTGCCTGAGTGAGTTGTTGCCTGGCTCTGGGCCACCGGAAGAGGAGAGTGCAACCTGGGAGAGACAGGATGAGTCCCCAGGACCTTTTGTCTTGAACCACTATCATGTAACTAAGAGGCTCACAGCGGGGGCTCCCACCTGCAGACAAAGCTCTTAGCCCAGCTTTAATGAAAGACACGTGAGTCATTTCTTGGGCTCCCATGACAGCGCCACCAACGTACCACCTTAAAATCATACAAGTTAACTGCCTGGCAGCTTAGCAGTTCCAGCACGGGCCTCTGGGCTACCAGGACTTGGGAGGGTCCTTACCTGGCCAGCGTCCAGAAGCTGCCCACTATCCTTGGTTGTAGCCCCCATGTGCATGCCTGACCAGCGGCGTTGGCACAGTCCTTCTTGCTCTGCCGTCTCTCTTTTCTCCAATTCTACCCCTCCGTGTGTGTGTGTGTGTGTGTGTGTGTGTGTGTGTGTGTGTGTGTGTGTGTGTGTTGTACTGAACTCAGAGACATTCTGTTACAGCCGCACTCCCAGCCCCATTTTATTTTTTTATTGGGAAACAGGGTTTCACAATAAGTTGTGAAGGAAGTTGCAGAAGCCCTCTCTGCGTTGCTGGGGCCGGCCATGAGTACTTAGGGCCTCCTAAGTACTGGGATTACTAGCGTGCGCCACCCACCACGCCGGCTCCCTCCTCCACTTTTAAGACAGAGTGACGTTACTTGGGGCTCCTGCAGAGCTGGGAGAAGCAGCTTTAGTGCCCTAACTCTCCCTCCCTGCGTAAGATCACATATTCACAGGCCCAGGGACTAGAACAGGGGCATCTTTGGGGAGTTTCCACTTGGGCTACCACACCCTATAAACCTACAATTTTTAATACCACCTTCTTCACCAAATTCTGCACTTTGTGCATTCCACTAATTCAGACCTTGCCGTTTAAAGGGCCAATATTTGTGAAACCAGTATTTAAGCTTGTTCTCTCTCTCTCTCTCTCTCTTTTTTTTTTTTTTTTTTTTTTGTGGTGGTACTGGGGTTCCTAAAAACCCTTCTACCTCCAGGCTACACTCCCAGACCTTTTTATACTTTTTTTTTTTTTTTTTTTGGAAACAGGGTCTCTTAAGCCAGCGCGGCTGGCTTCAAACCTGTGTGATCCTCCTGGCTCCGCCTCCCAAGCGCGGGGATTACAAGCACGCGTCACCATGTCACCATGCCTGGCTTGTTATCATTTAAATCACACCACAATCCAGGGAGGTATTAATTCTATAGTTAGAATTAATAATTCCTAATTACTTTCACTTTTAAATGAGGAAATGGAGGCCAGCCCAGTTAGTTACTTTGGTGTCATTGTTTCTTTTTTTTCTATTAACTTTTGTATCATAGATATTTCCAAATAAATATATATATACATATACATATATATATATATATATATATATATATATATATATATATATATATATTTGCAGTACTGAGGATAGAACCCAGGGGCATTCTACCTCCAAGTTATACCCCCAGCCCTATTTTTTATTCATTATTTTGAAACAGGGTCTCACTGAGTTGCAAAGGGCCTCACTAAGTAGTTGAGGCTGTCCACAAACCGTGATCCTCCAGTCTCAGCCTCCCAAATCCTGGGATTACAAGAGTGCACCACCACGCCCGGCTTGAGATAGCATCCTTTGTCAGAAGGCAGATCTAAGGTAACTCTTTCAGTTCCTCAAGATCACCACTTTCTCTTTCCACTGGAAAACAGAAATGCCTACGTGGTGGGCCTGTGATCTTTTCAATGAAGTGGTCCCTCCTCAGAACGTGTGCCCCATAGAGCTAAAGCAGTAAGGTCAAAAGCTGATGACTTTGGAGGGGGTTAGAACAGTGGCGGCGTTCCTACGGCGACAGTTTCCTCATCTGGCGCATTCTGATCATTTCTGAGTGGGAAAGAGGGACAGGTAGCAGGAGTGGCCCGCGACCCAGCGCCCACCTACCACCCGGGGCACAGGGTGTGTGCAGGCCATGGTGAGCCACCTTGTGGTGGCGGGGAAAGGACCTACTGACCCTGAGGGAAGGACAGATGCAGCCATGATGTGCTCGGGGCAGGAAAGAATACTGTACATGCAGCACGCTGCAGTCTGCCAGAGCTGAACACAGCCCCAACTTGAGATCAGCACAAAAATTAGAAAACACTCTGGATGGAATGACGAACCCCACCAGATCAAAGGTGTGGGATGCAACCAAAGCGGTGCCTTGAGGAACACTTCTAGCCCTGAATGAAGAAAAGAGGAAGGGTTGGAAAGTTACGGGCTAAGATCCACCTCATGAAATGACAGGAGAAAAAAACTGGAGGGGGGAGCGGAATAAAATATCACAGGAAGGAATAGAAATAAGGATACAAATTATGAACCAGGAAACAGAATCAAGAGAACGTGGATGTGATTTCTCGAAAAGGCTGAACAAACTAATAAGTTTCCGGTGGGAAGGAAAAATAGGGGCGCCCACTGCTACCATCCCTCAGACCAAGCCAGCACTGCCTCCCACGGGCGTCATGCCTTTGGGGGAGTTGATTCCCCTCTCCAAGCCCAATTCCTGACCATGAAATTGAGAAATACAATATCCACCCCATCGGCTGCTGTGCGATTCAGTGAGATTCTGCATCATCAGTGGCCTGCGAAGTGCTCCACGGTGGGGCCGGGAAAGGCCGCCTCCGGTCCTGGTTGGCGGCTCAGAAGAGGCGATTTCCAGGTGAGGCCTTAAAAGATGCACAGGATCTAGGAGAAAAAGAACGAGAAGGACCCTTCAGGTCCTAGAGAACAGAATGCAGGAGCCCAGGAGGCCTGGAGCCTTTCCCCTCTCCATAAAAATCACATGAAGGGGAGAAGTGCCAACCAAGAGTGCCAAGCCCTCCCAGTGGGCTGACATTTGAGGCTGATGTTGAAAACATAAATGGGCCCGGCCCTGGGCTTCATGCATTATGCAGCAAGGGTGAATAATGAATGTCTCGGAAATTCTTTTTAACCATTTAGCTACTGGTTTCTGTCCAGGATGTTGGGGACACCATGGCCGTACCGCCCTGTCTCCACAGTCCAGCGAGCGGTTTAATTATAATCGTCTCCAGGCTCGCCAAGAAGTTATTTTCTGTTGGAAACAAGTGAACAAGTTTTCCCCAGACCAAATCATCTTCTCTCAGCAGGAAGAGGTTCTCTGGGGCTCTGTTTACTTTCCCAGCGGAAGTATGCCTTTTGCATTTCCTCCGGTAAAGAGCACTTGGTGTTGCAGGCCCTGAGCCTCAGCTAAGACCAGGGTCTCTCCTCTGGAGAGACGGGATCAGTCAGATGGTGTTCTCTGCCCTGCTTGAGGGCGCCACCCCAAAGTGAGGGCAGAGCCAGGCACAGGCCCAGCCTTGCAGTCCCGGCCACCAAGGAGGCTGAGGCAGGAGGATCACAAATTAGAGACCACTCTCGGCTCCCTGGCAAGACCCTGACTCAGAACAAATAAAAAGGGCTGGGGAGGTCGCTCAGCGGTGGAGTGCTTGCCTAGCATGCACAAGACCCTGGATTTAATCCCCGGTATAAAAAGAGGAGGGCTGGGAGGTCATAATAATAAAAAACTTCAGGGTTACAAAAGAAGTTTGCATCAGAAATGTCATAGAAGCTGGATGGGGGAGGGTCTGTAATCCCAGAACTCAGGAGAGTGCGTCAGGTGGGCCACAAGTTTGAGGCTGGCCTCAGCAACTTAGCGAGGCCTTTGGCCACTGAGAGAGATCCTGCTTCAAATAAAAAATAAATAAGGCTGGGGGTGTAGCTAGAAGTCGGATGCCTCTGGGTTCAATTCCCAGTATCACACACACACAAAAAAAAAAAAAAAAAAAAGAAGGAAAGAAAGAGAGGGGGGAGAGGAAGGAAGGAAGGAAGGAAGAAAAAGGAAATAAAGCACATACTAACAGTAACAAATGGCTTTGGACTCCTCTGAAACGTTCTGAAGTGTGAACCACACAACTCAGTGATGACCCTCGTGTGTGAGCCTATCTTCACACACAATCCGTGCAAAGGACAACCCACTCCTGGAGGCCCACCTCTGATTACTTCACACTGGGTCTCCGGTGCCAATATATGAATTTGGGTGGGGTCCAACATTCCGACCACACCACGCAGCAACCCGAGGAATCTCCAGAGAACTCTGCTGACTGGGAAGGTTGGTCACAAATGGCTACCAACTGCCTGACTCCATTTCCAGAACATTCCTGTGATGTCAAAAATGTAAAGGTGAACCATCCTCCTCCTGCGTCAGCTACTTAGTGAGGCCCTTGGCAACTCAGTGAGACCCTGTTTCAAAAATAAAGAATAAGAAATAGGGCTGGGGGTGTAGCTCAGAGGCAGAATGCCCCTGGGTTCCATCCCCAGTGTTGCAAAAATAAATAAATAAAATGTAAAGATGAAGAACAGATTAGTGGTTGCCAGGGGCCGGGTGAGATGACTGTGTTTCAAATGCCAAGAAGAATCCATGTGGTGTTGGAGCCCTGAACCTACACAGGTGGTAAAAACAGAGCACTAAACACACACACACACACACACACACACACACAGGTGCAAACAGAAGACAACACATGGACTGGATCGGCCTCAGTAGAGTTATTATAATATTGCGCTTTGGCAAGATGCTGACATCAGAGAAAAGTGGCTACGCGGCAATTATCTCAAAACAAAAGATTTAATCAGAAATAGTCATGGGTTAATGTTAAATGCAAAGGGCAGACCACAAAGCTTTATGTCTGAGCAATACTATTTAGGACCTCAGAAACCTACACCTAATAACTAGGAAAGCAAAACAATTGCTTACCCTGTGACCCAGCAATCCCACTCCTGGTCACAGCCCCAAGAGGAATTGCTGCCCGCTATGCCCAGGAAGTGTGTACGTGAAGGTCACACTGCCGCTCTTGGCTTTATTCACAAGAGCCCAGAGTGGGCAGCAGCCCACAGGGCCATCAAGAGTGGAACCGATAGACTGACCTGTTCATACAATGGAATCCTTAACACGGAAATTTTTAAAAAATCGATTTGTGTTATATTCAATGTTGATGAACCTCCCTGAGAGAGGAGAAAGCAAAAGAAGCCAGCCAGACAGAAAGTGGTGCAGTCACTGTGGAACACAGCACAGCAGCTCTTTAAAACATTAAAAATACAATGACCTTAGGCTCACCTCTGGGTATAGACTGAGGAGAATGGAAGGCAGGGTCTCAGAGCGATATTCGGATACCCATATTCATAGCATCATTATTCACAATAGCTGGACCTTGGATGGAAACAACCAAAGCAAAATGTGAGATGTCCATACCGTGGAATATTATTCAGTCCTAAAAGGGAAGGAAATTCTGATACCTGCTACAATTTGGATGAACCTGTGTGACCTTATCCAGACACAAAAAGACAAAAATTGCATGATCTCACTATATGAAATATCTATAGTAGAATTTATTTTTATTTTTATTTATTTATTTTTGGTGGTACTGGGGATGGAACCCTTCTACCTCCAGACCTATTTTATATTTTATTTGGAAACAGGGTCTCTTAAGCCAGCGAGGCTGGCTTCGAATCTGCGCGATCCTCCTGTCTCTGCCTCCCAAGCGCAGGGATTACAAGCGTGCGCCACCACGCCCGGCTCTATAGTCAAATTTAGAGAAAGTAGCAAAGTGGTTGCCAGAGGGGAAGAGAGGAGTGAGGATTTTGTAGTTAATGGGTACAGAGTTTTAGTTGGGGAAGACAGAAATTTTTGGAGATAGATGGCGTGTTGGTTGTACATTATGAATGTATTTAATAACACTTCAAAATGGGTAAGATGATACCTTTTATGTTTTAATGCAACTTAAGACTTGGGATAAAAGCCAGCCAGACATAAGGACTACATGCAGTATGATTCATTTGTCACAGTTCAAGAACAGGCAAAGCAATTCTGCCGTGATAGAGTCAGAATCATGAGTGGTTCTTGGAGAGAACGGGCATATTGCAGGGAGGAGCCCGAGGGCGCCCTCTAGAGGCGGCTCCATCTCCCGATGGAGGTGTACAGGTATGTGTACATTCGTAAAGCTTAATCCAACTACACACTGCAGATGTGTGTACTCTGTGCCTGTGTGCTATATCTTAATAAACGTTTTAAAACAAAAACAGTACCACTTGAGCCTAGTAAAGAGAAGAAAATACGACTGCTGGAGAAGAGACCCTGGGCACAGCCCTGGACCAGTGTCACAGATGTGTGGCCCTGAGCATTCACCCAGGCCTCCTGCCCTGCCAGGCCTTCTGCCACCAACCTGACATTCTTAATCCTTTTTGTACAAGGGCTCCATATTTCATTTTGTGAATTATTGTGTGTGTGTGTGTGTGTGTGTGTGTGTGTGTAATACTGGGGATTGAACCCAGGATTCTACCTCCGAGTTATACTCCCAGACCTATTTTTTTTTAATTTTGAAACAGGGTCGATGAGCATCTCACTACCTTTTGAGGCTGTCCTCGAACCTGTGATCCTCCTGTCTCAGTCTCTCAAGTCCGGGAATTACAGGTGCACGCCACCACGCGCCCCGGCTCATTTTGCAAATTACTCAGCCAGCCCCATGTGCAGCAACAAAGCAAATCCACCATCCCGCCTGTCATGAGGACTATGTTCTAGAAGGAAGAGAAGGAGCTTCCAACGACCAGGAGGAGATGGTCTGCTGATTTCACGCTGGGGGCTGGGGAAAGGGCATAGCTTGTCCTTTAAGCCGGAAAGGCAAAACTCAATTCTTTTTACAATTTCATTACTGGGAAATCTATTGGCCCCAGGAGCATTCTGCTCACCAAACTGAAGTAAAAACAAAAGGGCATTCACTGTTCTCTTGGCTGTCGGCAGAGCTGATTTCCCATGTATCACTGACAAGCAGGCGGGGAGCCAGCAGCGCCCCCGCTCCATCCACCCTGCCCAGGTACCCAGGAGGGGCGAGGGCCACCCTCCCCACCTGCTGAGCCCCTGCAGGCCCTCCAGAGAGGCAGCTGCAGCACCGCCCAGCGACAGCCCCGGAGCCTTAGCTATCCAGGGCCACGAGCTGGTTGGTAGTTGGCAGGGCTCCGCCAGGTTTGTCTGGCTCCCAAAGCCGGCGCATTTCCTCTGAACACATCCACACTACGCACCTGCGAATCCCCCAAAAGGGCGGAGCTCCCTGTCATCCTTGGGCTTGGCAAACGTGGTGCCTCAGGGCCTCCCTGACTGAGCCTTTAGCATAGGCCAGAGCCGCACCTTCTTCTAGGTCTTCCCAGACCCCGCTGGTTGGGGGCACCCTCAGGGCACCCTGCCCTCCCCTTGGCAGCCTAAACCCCATAGGGGCTGCGTTTTTATAAGACCTCGTGTCCAGAACAGCAGCTGATGTATAGCTGACACTCCATTTTTTTTTTTTTTTTTGGGTACTGGGAATTGAAACCAGAGGTATTCTACCTCCAAGCAACACCCCAGCCCAACTGTGTTATCATTATTTAGAAACAGCATCTTACCACATCGCTGAAGGACTTTCTAAGTTGCCCATGCTGACTTTGAACCTGCGACCTTCTTGTCTCAGCCTCCCAAGTACTGGGATTATGCTGTGGTGAGCCACACACACAATTTACACACTCACCTCTTTTTTTTTTTTTTTTTTGCAGTACTAGGGATGGAACCCAGGGGCATTCTGCCTCTGAGCTACACCCCCAGCCCTATTTTTTTTTTTTTAATTCTTTATTATGAAACAAGGTCTCACTGAGTTGCAAAGGACCTCACTAAGTAGCTGGGGCTGTCTGCGAACCTCGATCCTCCTGTCTCAGCCTCCCGAATGCTGGGATGACAAGCGTACGCCACCACGCCTGGCTTGACACTCAGTATTTTTTGAGAAAAACTATTCCAGCGATGTTGGTCGTGGTCATTTGTCCAGCGATGTTGGTCATGGTCATTTGTCCCCCACGTGGCAGGATCCCAGGGGGCCCTGGATTGTCCTGACCTGGGCGCCACCTGCTGCTCGCGGGCGGCCACTTTCCTTCACCCAAACACTTCTTCCATTTTATAGGTCACAGTAAGAGAAACCAGGAGCCGGGCGTGGTGGCGCAGGCTTGTAATCCCAGTACTTGGGAGACTGAGACAGGAGGATCACAGGTTCGCGGCCAGCCTCAGCAACCTGTGAGGCCCTCCGCAACTTATTGAGACCCTGTTTCAAAGTAAAGAATAAAAAAAAAAAAATAGGCCTGGGGGTGTAGCTTGGAGGTAGAATGTCCCTGGGTTCCATCCCCAGTACCACAAAAATAATAAATAAATAAATAAATAAATAAATAAATAAATAAAACCTCAGGCTGGGCTAGGGGTGTTGCTCCAAGGCTTCAGCATGCCCAAGGCCTGGGTTTTATCCCCAGCACTGCGGAGACAGAGAAAGACTCTGGCACCCCCGGCGCTCTGGCAGCGGGCAGCGTGTCGCCCAGCACCTGCTCCTTCACTCTGCAGACCCCTGTTTATGAGCAATGGCAGCAATCACAAGCTGAAGAAGATCAGGGCTGGACTGCACACAGGATCTGGAGTAAGACGAGCTGTCAGAAAAGGCAGAACAGAAGCCAAAGAGCCGCGGTCCCCAGCCCTGCGGCCCGCACCGGCCTGCGTCCTCCTTCCCCTCTGGAGCATCTTCCTTGCTGCAGGAAGGACCTGTAGTATAGGGTTGCTAGGTGATCTCATTTAATCCCTCCTACGCCGTGGGACAGACTTGACCGCCTTCCAGCGGGGATGCTGGGATGGCTGCGAGTTGGGAGGAGGGCTAGGCCTCTGCGCCAGGTGCTGTCCTGCTTTGGACATGCTGCCCGGGGCTGCGCAGCTGCCGCTGAGGGCTCCGTGTGCATCTGTGGGGCAGAGCGCGGCCCCCGTGAGCACCTTCCCCAGATGAGGCTGGGCCCCTGCACCCTGAAGCAGGGTTCAGCCCGAGGGGCCCAGCTGCCCATTTCTCTCTGCCACTTCTCCTGTCCTCTTGATTCCGGAACAGCCCCTGCTTCTTTCTGACACCGAGTTCTTAATCAGGAGCCCATTCTGTGGGCCTTTCAAAGGGCTACAGCTGGGGCGGAGTCTCCCGATCTCTGCCGGGCCCAGGCACACACATGAGACCACACAGCTCCTTCCAGCAGCAGGAGGCAGCGTGGAGAGGAGGGGCAGGCTCAGGCTGTGAGCGACCACCTCCCCGCCAGGGCCCGGGTCTGACCCCAGTACAAAAGACTGCAGTCACCAAGGGCGGCCGAGACGATCAGCTGGCCTGATGTCTCTTGGCACCATTCTCTGCGTCTCTCTCCCTCTCTCCCTCTCCCTCTCTCCCTCTCTTCCTCTCTCCCTCCCTCCAGAACTGGGGATTGAAATCAGGGGCATTCTACCTCTGAGTGACACCCCCAGCCCTATATATATATATATATATTTTTTTTTTTTTTTGGTGGTACTGGGGTTCCTGGAAGCCCTTGAACCTCCGGGCTACACTCCCAGACCTATTTTATATTTTTATTTGGAAACAGGGTCTCCTAAGCCAGCGCATGCGGCTGGCTTCGAACCTGCGTGATCCTCCTGTCTCTGCCTCCCAAGCGCGGGGATTACAAGCGTGCGCCACCACGCCCGGCTTATTCTTTATTTTGAATCAGGGTCTCACTAAGTTGCAGAGGGCCTCACTAAGTAGCTGAGGCTGGCTGCGAACCCTGATCCCCCCATCTCAGCCTCCCAAGTACTGGTATCTACGGCTATGGCTGACCGAGAGCTTCGATGGGGAGCTTATGGAGCGCAGACCGCCACCCGAAGGGCGCTGTTTGCTAAATAGTGGGTGGACGGGGCTGCTGCTGACGCCTGCTCTGCGGTGTGTGTTGAGATCCCTTCCCTGAAGGAGCCTGTGGACCGTGGTCCACGGCGGGCACTGAGGTGAGGTTGGATCTGAGGGATGGGAGAAAGAGAGTGTGGCCAAGGGATGGGGGTGGGAAGAAGGAGAGATTAGATAGATGAGTGGAAAAAAAGAGGGGAGCCTGGCGTGGCGGCGCACGCTTGTAATCCCCACGCTTGGGAGGCAGAGACAGGAGGATCGCGTAGGTTCGAAGCCAGCTGCGTGCTGGAAACAGGAGACCCTGTTTCCAAATAAAAATATAAAAAATAGGTCTGGGAGTGTAGCCCGGAGGTAGAAGGACTTCCAGGAACCCCAGTGCCACCAAAAAAAAAAAAAAAAAGAGGGGAGACTGGGAAGGAAGGAAGGCACAGTGTGGGGTAGGAAGGCAGAACTATGGCCACCCAGGGACACAACTGTAGCTGTCTATGGAAGAGGTTGGGAGACACAGGAGAGAAGTGTGGGACCCACTCCGACCCCCACAGTTGGCACGAAGGGGTGTGTGTATGTGACTGAGGATGGAACCCAGGGGCATTCTACCTCCGAGCTAAAACCCCCAGCCCTTTGCTACTTTTGATTTTGAAACAGGGTCTCACTGAGTTGCTAAGGCTGGCCTCGAACCTGTAATTCTTCTGTGTCAGCCTACTGAGTACTGGGATTACAGGTATGCGCCACCATGCTTAGCTAGAATGCAGATTTTTTAAAACTGAAGACATTTAAAAAGTCCTTTTGGAGACATTCAAAAAATACAGGAAACATACAAAAAGTACATACAAAAATTCTCCTGTATGTGAATAAGGCAGAAAGTGGAAATGGGGCTGTTGTGAGTCCCGTCTGCCTGAAGGGGCTGCTTCACTAGCAGGAAGGAGGTGGAGACTGGAACTCCCCCGAACCCCCTGGGGCAGGGATGGAGGGGTCCAACCGAGAAGACAGACACATCACTTGCACCTGCTGGAAAATAACTTTAAAAAAATTCAATGACAGCCAGGCGTGGTGGCGCACGCTTGTAATACCAGCATTTGGGAGGCTGAGACCTGAGGATCACGGTTCGCCTCAGCTACTTAGTGAGGCCCTCACAAATTAGTGAGACCCTATTTCAAAATAAGGAATAAAAAATAGGTGTTCTGCTGGGTGTGGTGGCGCACGCTTGTAATCCCCATACTTGGGAGGCGGAGCCAGGAGGATCGCACAGGTTCGAAGACAGCCGTGCTGGCTTAAGAGACCCTGTTTCCAAATAAAAAAAAGTATAAAATAGGTCTGGGAGTGTAGCCCGGAGGTAGAAGGGCTTCCAGGAACCCCAGTACCACAAAAAAAAAAAAAAAAAAAAAAGTGTTCTGCTGCACTTGCTAAGCCCTGGCCCTGGTTTTTTTGAAATGGAGCTAATATGCCCAAACACTCATATGCTACTGATTTAATTCAGAAAGTTTGTCAGGTCCGCTGGTGCACACCTGTTGGGAGGCTGAGACCAGAGGATTGCAAGTTTGAGGACAGCCTCAGCAACTTACCAAAGGCCTTCAGCAACTCTGTGAGATCCTGTTTCAAAACAAAAAAATAAAATAGGTCTAGGGGTATAGTTCAGAGATAAAATGTCCCTGGGTTCAATCTCCCATATAAAAGAGAGAAAAGGAAGGGAGGGAGGAAGGAAGGAGAGAGGAAGGAAGGAAGGAAGGGAGGGAGGGAGGGAGGGGAAAAGAGTCCACCCTAGTTCCGAGCCTGAACAGAGCCTGGCCAATGGGGTGATCTTCGTCATCGCAACAAGCTGTTGTCATAAACTGTCTAATCTCGTTTCATCCTCCTCAAAGCTCCCTTGTCTCTCCATTAGTTCTTCCCATGAGGATCTTTTCTCCTCTCCCTTTACTAAGCTGCATATAAACTCTTACCCTGGTTCTTCAGGAAGCCACGCCTATGCCTATGAGTAAACCTTGTCTTCTTCTCCTTACTGATCTGTCTCCTGTGCCCTCAGACACTGAACCACGAGGGGAGAGGAGAAGTTCGCCTCCCAGCCATCTGATGGGTTGCTAAGAGAGCGTCTGCAGGAAAGCCTTGGAGACAGTCTCTCAGGGCAAGCAGACGTTTGACCCGAGGGCTTATTAAATGCTCAGAGGCCGCCAGCACCCGGCCCTGTGTGGGAAAGGAAATCAGAACAGCCGCCATCAGCTTCAATTTGGAGAATGGGGATAGGCAGGCCATAAATATTCCCCAGAAGGAAACCATGGCACCGTGCGCTGCCGGCCCGGCTGGGGACACTGGCCCGCACCACCACTCCACGTCCTCCTGCTCCAGGGGAGGTGGGTAAGGGGCAGACCAGGGCACAAGACAGGCAAGGGAAGGAGGGCCTCACCTTCAGGAGCACTTGGCCAGGGACTGGGCACAGCCTGAGCGCACAGGAGAGACGGGACATGCCACTGGACCTGCCTCTGGGCCGTTCAGCACCCTGCCCCTCCTAGCCAATCTCCGCCAGCCAGGATGAGCATGAAAGACCACGCTGGGGGTGGGGGTGTTTTGTTTTTGTTTCTTGGTATTCCCCCAGTCTATTTATTTATCTAATACTTACTCAACTTTTGGTGCTGGGGATTAAACCAGTTGAGCTGCACTCCCAGCTGCACTCCTATTTTATTTTTTATTTTGAAGCAGGATCTCACTGAGTTGCAGAGGGCCTCACATAGTTGCTGATGCTGGCCGTGAACTCTGGATACTCCTGTCTCAGCCTCCCAAAGTACTGGGATTACAAGTGTGTGCCACCACTACCGGCTTTATTTATTTATTTATTTATTTATTTATTTATTTATTAACAGTCTCACTAAATTGCTGAGGCCGTCCTGGAACCTGCAACCCTCCTGTCTCAGCCTCCCAAGTACTGGGATTACCATGAGCTGTGCAGGTGTTGGTATACCGGGCTGTGGGCAGGGAGGAGGTGTTGGTCAGTGCCTGAGTAGGTCAGTGCAGCTGAGGAGGGCCAGCAACGTGTCCTCGCTGTGCAAAGATGGTGGCCAGACCTCAGACATGCCTCCCCAGACCACACTGAGAGGAGCCTCGGCTTCTGCCGTCTGCGCTGGCTCACTCCTTCCGCCATCTGCTCACGCTTTTAACTAACCACCACTTACAAAGGGCTTGCAATGGGGCAGGGGCCGTGCCAGATCCAGGGTATCTGAGCCAATAAGATGGTCAGGATGATGCCCGAGGGAAGTCGTGTCTACAGAGAGCCTGTAACAGGTGTCCCACACAGACACCAAACAGCTCCCGAAGGCACAAGTTCTCATTCTGCTCTCCAGGCACAGTGTGGGTAAGGTGGCCCCAGCAGGTCCCTGTCGTAGTGGCATGTTCAGACACTCCCAATTCCCTCCCTCCCTCCCTCGTTCCCAGGCCCGCCCCCAGGCCTGGCTGGTGTAAAAGCTCTGGGGAGAGCCTGGGAGTGAACATGGGCCTGTTTGTGGAGAACCCAGCACCTGGCAGCAGGTATTCTCAAAGGGTCAGGAAAAAGATGAATGCGTTGGCCGTTCCCATGGCAGCGCTGAGGGCCAGGAGAAAGCCAGCGAATGGAATGGGGCCATAGAGCAACAAGTCCCAGCCCCGCCCACCACCTCCTGGTTCCGCCCCCCCAGCAGGACTCAGTTTCTTCAGCTGTAAAATGGGGTACAATGGCCAACCTGCAGGACAGCGCAGAGGGTAAAGGAACCTGGATTCCAGCCGGGCGTGGTGGCTCACGCTTGTAATCCCAGCATTCGGGAAGCTGAGACAGGAGAATCACGGTTCTCAGACAGCCTCCGCTACTTAGTGAGGCCCTTTGTAACTCAGTGAGACCCTGTTTCAAAATAAAGAGTAAAAAAATAGGGCTCGGTATGTAGCTCGAAGGTAGAATTCTCCTGGGTTCCGTCCCCAATACCAGAAAGAAGAAAGAGAGAGAGAGAGAGAGAGAGAGAAAAGAAAAGAAAAGAAAAGAAAAGAAAAGAAAAATAGGGCTGGGGTTGTAGAATGCCCCTGGGTTCCACACCCAGTACCGCAAAAAAAAAAAAAAATTAAATAAATGAATCTGGATGCCAAGCTCCCCCTGAGGGTCGAGGCTCCATGCCGCAGCACCCTGTCCTTTGCAGGAGGGCACAGGAGCCCGCCAGGAGCCAGGTGGCTCATAGGAGTTTGCAGGTTAGGAGGAAACTGGGGAGGGTAGGTGAGCCCAGCGGTAGAGAGGGGTCTAGACACCCCCAGCACACACCACTGACAGCTCCTGCCCAGCCCTGCCCCCCCGCCCACCCCGCTGCTCTGGATTTCACTCCCCCCGCCCCCTGCAAGGCCCAGTTAACGCAGAGGAGTCATTTAATCAATTAGATAAAGTGTAAAGTAACTGCTCAGCTCTGCTCAGGAAATGGGGTCCGTCCGTCATCCTACGGCTTTATTGAAAAAGCATTAAGGCAGAACGTTGTGTTCCTGGTTGGGAGGGTGGGGGGAGGCAGGGTGAGGCCGCTGCCAGGGAGGCTGGTGTCGGATCCTGCTCATCTGCTCCACACAAACTCAAGAACCTTCCAGAGCCCCCAGGCCGACCCAGCAGACTGCCCCCAGCTGACCCCAAGTCACCCAGGGCCACTCAGTGCCCCCACCTCTGACTTGGCTCCAGAAGGGGCTCCCCTACCCCCAGCCCAAGCCTGCTCCCCTGCCCCCACCTCCCCAGCAGTCGGCGTGAGAAATCGCACAGTGATCACAGGCCCAGGGAGCCAACAGCACTTCCCACCCCTATGTTTAGCCATCCACCAAAGCCACCTTTCCCGGAACACCAGCTTCTGGTTTTGAAGGTGACAGCATTGCCACTCTCTGGAGGCGGAATTCTCCTGGGTCAATTTGTCATCCTCAGAGCTTGGGTGTCTCAAGCCAGCACCACTGGGTCACCCAGGAGAGGACAGCTGTAACGCTGAGGCGGTCGTGCTGGTTGATACCGGTGTGTCACAAGGGCTTTGCGACCTTTGCTGTCTCCCTGGTGTCCAGAGTGAGTGCAGCTGGTTCTGCGTTGGTGACAGTGGCCCCTGGGTCCTGCCCACCCCTTCACATCCCTTTGCCCTGGCTGCTCCTGGGGCTACCTGGGGCGTTCTCAGCCCCTCCCCTATATTACACACCCATACTTAATCCAGGATGAAAGTACAGAGACGCACACAGGCTGCCTGCCCCTCTAGTTTTACACAGAACTAAAAAACCTAGCTTGTAATCCCAGCATTTGGGAGGCTGAGACAGGAGGATCGTGGTTCACAGCCAGCCTCAGCTACTTAGTGAGGCCCTTTGCAACTCAATGAGATCTTGTTTCAAAAAAAGAGAATAAAAAAGTAGGGGTGGGAGTGTAGCTTGGAAGTAGAATGCCCTTGGGTTCCATCCCCAGTACCAAAAAAAAATTTTTTTTAATAAAAATAAAAATAAAAACCTATTCAAGAAGCTGGGCCTGGTGGTACACACCTATAATCCCGGTACTTGAGAAGCTGAGACAGGAAGATTGCACGTTCAAAGTCAGCCTCGGCAACTTAGTGAGATGCTGTTTTGAAATATTAAAAAAAAAAAAAAAAAAAAGCTAGGCATGGTGGTGCAAGCTTGTAATCCCAGCATTTGAGAGGCTGAGACAGGAGGATTGCAATTTGGGGACAGTCTCCTAATTAAAAAAAAAAAAATAGGGCTGGGAGGTGTTGCTTGGAGGTAGAATGCCCCTGGGTTCCATCCTTAGTACTGCAATAATTAATAATAATAATAATAATAATAATAATATTATAAAAAATAGGGCTGGGGATATAGCTCAGAGGTAGAGCACCCCTGGGTCCAATCCCTGGCAACACACACATACACACACACAAACACAGATTAAGGCAAGCATGGTGGCACACACTTGTAATCCCAATATTTCTGAAGCTGAGACAGGAGGATCGTAGGTTTGAAGACAGCCTCGGCAATTATTGAGCCTTTTAGCAATTTAGTAAAACCCTGTTTCTAAATAAGAAATAAAAATAAGGCTGGGGATGTAGCCCAGAGGTAGAAGATCCCTTGGATTCCATCCCTAGTATCACACACACACACACACACACACACACACACACACACACACACACACACACAGATTAAAAAATACAAACCTGTTCGAGGAGCAGCTGCACAAGGTTAGAGCGGACTGCAGGAGAGGTGCCTTCCCAGAGGGCCGCTGAAGAGGCTGAGCCCAGTCAGCGGCTTCACATCCCCTGGACAGTGGGTGGAGGGAGATGGGGGGATGGGGCCTGGCCGCTGAGTGGGGCCCAGGCTCCTCGGATCACTGTGTTGTCGCTGGGGCTGGATTCCTGGGTCCACACCCCCCTCCTGACGCCCCCTGCACCTGTAGGAAACCCTGAGGTCTGTGTCTCTCCTCCCCAGGAGGGGCGTCCAAAGTACTTAACAATGAACGTGGCTTAAGCACAGACAATTCACGCAGACGCCAGCGGGCCCCTGAGTTTGAGTCCTGAGGCCCGGACCCCGTCATGTGGGCTGGGTTCATCACACACCCGCTGGTTCGTCTGGGTTGTACGGTAAGACCCTGAGCTGCCAGGTAATACCGAAGATGCCCAGATCTACTGAGCCTGTACTAAGCACCAGGTCTGAGTCTTCCAGGTGTACTGATGAGTCTAACCCTCACGGCGTTCCTGGGGAGTGGGTGTGGCCACCATCCCCGCGTGCAAATGCAGACGCTGAAGAAGATGATAAGTGATTACCACACACCTGCAGGTCGGATTCAGGTGCCTCCACAGCTTACCTCTGTTATAACCGTGCTGCTCCCCTACAATAAACAGAAACCGGAATGTGCCCCTGGGCTCCATGGGAAACAGGTGGATACACTTCGTCCAGAAACACCTCCTTCCAGAACGGCCTCGCTCCTCCCGGCACACGCATGCTTGGGTGATCGGGAAGGGGACCTCTATGGATCCCAGTGTTTTGATGCCACAGGAAGGGCAATGAGCATTTGTCCCCTGCGTGGCACCAGGCAGAGCGTTAGACGCCATGGGCACCAGGCAGAGCGTTAGACACCATAGTGGATCTGATTAGAAAGTTTTTCGGAGGCTCAGGACTATCCTTACGCCACAGAGCTAAGAAGCAAGGCAGAGAGTGAGCATCCGCCTCCCTGACTTGGAAGCCCAAGAGGCGCACTGGAATTAGAAACATCTTCCTCTTCACAGGCAGAAGACAGAGTGGAGGAGGAGAGCGCTGAGCAGGTGGGGGCCAGCCAGGGAGCCGGGGGCCCTGGCACCGACTGCCGCTTCCCGGGTCAATGGGCTCCGTGTCCTCATTTTAGTACCAGACTTGGAAACTGGGTCCCCAGGGCTACGTGACCACCTGAAGCCACACGACCAACCCCACAGGGCTGAGGTGGGCACCCCAAACTCTCCCTCTGCTGCCCCAGTGTCTGCTCCCCACCCAGCACCCAGCGAGCCTCGTGCCCAGCGCTGAGGGCGGGCGCTAATCGGCCCCGGGAAGCCGCCGCCGACACCCCGCTTCCCCACTTTCACCCCACGCTGCCCTTTTGCTTCCCCAGGAACAGGCTGACATTGGCCATCCCCAGCCCGCGCTCCCTCTCTCCGCTGCCAATAGCTAATTGTCCTGATTTCCTTCCAAGAGCAGTCTCTCTGAATCGCCTTCACAGACACAATTAGGCAGGTTCGGCTTGACTTTCACACTTCAGCTATGAAAAACCCAATCAGCCAGGAAGCAGATCCTCTCTGAGAGCTCCTTTGTACACTGAACAAAGCACACACATAATTACATGCTTAGCTGATGAGCTCAGGCCCGGGGGCCCCACTGCCCAGCTCCAACACCCCCCACCGTCGGCTTCAGTTCTTGGTGGCAGCCAGCCAAGCTGACCCCGTGCTGTCTCATGGGAATGATGCGGGTGGTGAGGACCCAGAGCCCCCTCCCCGGCCAGGCCCGAGCAGCTGACCCCCAGGCCACTGGTGGCTGCCTAGCGCCCGCCGTCATGAATTGCTGGTAGGAGAGAAGCAGCTAGTCCAGTGGCTTCATGGCAGAGATGGATTACCCAAGGCTCAGAGAGGGGAGATGCGCTGCCCAAATCACACAGCAAGCGCAGGTTCGGGCTGAACCAACTCCCATCCTCCCATCCCAGGCTCCCAGCAGGTGCTCTTGCCTGGGGCTGACCTTGCAGCTAATCTCAGATGCTCAGTCATCTCTGCCAGGAAAAAGTGGGGGCTTCCAGCCAGCTGCAGGTGGTTTTCCCACCAAATTTTAGGTGTACCATATTGTCAGTAGGCAGAAAGCATGGCCTGTAATTTTCCTGGAGATAGACAAGGAAGGGGGTCCTTTACTCCACGTGGAGAGACTGAGGCAGGCTTTGCTCGGTCCTCTCTCCAGTGTATATAACTAGTATCACCAAGCTCTCCACCTCCCATCCCATCCCATCCCCAAAAGGCTGCACCTGGAATCCCGAGCCAGTATGTATGTATATATATATATATAGTGTTTGTGTGTGTGTGTGTGTGTGGTACTGGAGGTGGAACCCAGGGGCTTTTATACCTCTGGGCTACACTCCCAGACCTATTTTATACTTTATTTGGAAACAGGGTCTCACTAAGTTGCTGAGAGCCTCACTAAGTAGCTAAGGCTGGCTTCGAACCTGCGCGATCCTCCTGTCTCGGCCTCCCAAGAGCTGGGATTACAAGTGTGCGCCACCACGCCCGGCTTTGTGTATTTCTAAAATCTGATTTAGAAAGTAATGCATTTTAGCTGGATGTAGTGGTGCATGCCTGTAACCTCAGTACTTGGGAAATCAAGACAGGAGGGTCACAGGTTCACAACCAGCTTCATCAATTTAGGGAGGCCCTCAGCACTTAATGAGGCCCTGTTTCAAAATAAAAAATAAAATATTACTGGGGGTGCAGCTTAGAGGCAGAACACCCCTGGGTTCAATCCCCAGTGCCACAAGAAAAAAAAAAAAAGGAAGTAATATGTTTTATATAACTTATAAAATACAAAAATGTGTAAATTTGAAAGTCACTTTTATTATTATTATTATTATTATTATTATTATTATTTCTTTTTTTTTTTGGTGGTACTGGGGTTCCTGGAAGCCCTTCTACCTCCGGGCTACACTCCCAGACCTATTTTATACTTTTTATTTGGAAACAGGGTCTCTTAAGCCAGCGCGGATGGCTTCGAACCTGCGCGATCCTCCTGTCTCGGCCTCCCACGCGCGGGGATTACAAGCGTGCGCCACGACGCCCGGCTTCGAGCCAGCATTTTGACGGACTGGGATAGATGGCATTGCTGCCTCACCATCCTAGGAATCCGCATATTCTGAAAAGGCCTGGCAGTTTGCAGGAGACGGCCGGCCTGCGGACTTGGCTGCGAGCTAATACTTCCAGGGAGCTATGTGCGCCTGCGCAGGCTCCTCCTCCTGGCCTCTCTCTGCCCATCTGGAGAATAAAGACAGCGGGCCGGCTCGCAAGGCCAGGAGGTGCCTGGTCCAGGCTGCCACGTGGTCCAAACGCAGACAGGACACGCCCCCTGGAGCAGACAAACGCCACGCCCATTGGCGCACGTGCAGAGGGGCTGTGCCCTGGCAGGTCTGCCCCGCTCATCCGTCCCGCAGTTCCAGTCAAGAGGGTAGTCAGAGTGTTGGACCTCGTGCTGACGAAGAGGCACCAGCCCGGGAGAGGGCGAAGCTCGGTGCCTTGTGGCCCAGGCCCTGCATCCTTTAGCTAACCAGTTGGGAAGTTTCAAAGGAGAAGCCGAGCCGGGCATGGTGGCGCACGCTTGTGATCCCAGCATTCGGGAGGCTGAGACAGGAGAATGGTGGTTCGCAAACAGCCTCGGCTACGTAGGCCCTCTGCAACTCACTGAGACCCTGTTTCAAAATAAAGAATACAAAATAAGGCTGGGGGTGTTGCTGGGGAGTAGAATGCCCCTGGGTTCCATCCCTAGTACTGCAAAACAATAAATAGATAAATAAATCCCTACGCTGGAAAACCCTGCGCCCCACCCTCTCTGCGATCACTTGGAGAGCCCCCGTGTCTGATCAGGGATCACCATCACAGCCCTGCCCGGGAGTGGGACTGACCCAGAAAAGAGACCCCCTGGGGTCCCTGAGAATTAGACCCCGGAGGGAGCAGACACTAAGCAAACTCCCCGCCCAGAGAAGAGCTATTGGGAAGAGGGGAGGGACCCACTGCCCTACCCGAGGCTAAGGCAGGACACAGCAGACAGGGAACCGACCCAGAGCCTCCTGGGACCCCTCGGAGCCGGGGAGCCTCCTCTGTCGCCTGTTCCCTGGGAGAGTGTCCGCGACCGCTGTTCACAGCTCTTCAACCACGCCAAGCATGCATCTGCTCCCTAGAAAGTGATTCTTAGCCAGGCGTGGTGGCACAGGCTTGTAATCCCAGCACTTGCGAGGCTGAGACAGGAGGATCGTGGTGTGAGGCCAGCCTCAGCTACTTAGTGAGGCCCTCCATAAATCAGTGAGACCCTGACTTAAAGAATAAAAAATAGGGCTGGGGGTGTAGCTTGGAGGTAGAATGCCCCTGGGTTCCATCCCCAGTAACACAAAAAATAAAAGAAGTAGAATATCCCTAGGTTCCATTCCTACTATTAAAGGCGGGGGAGGCCTAACAGAACGCCCAACTCACTTGTTCATTCATGCAGTCATCATTTCCTCCCTCATTTACTTCAATAGGCCAGCTAGGATGCCTGAGATTCCCAGCTCAGCATCTAACCCGCCTCGGGGATGCATCCACACCCCTCACACCCACCCTTCCCCGCAAGCGGCTCCTGCAGGGCAGGGCTGGTTTGCAGAGCGCGTGAAACCGAGCCCTTAGCTCTAATAGGATTATTCATAATTCTAAAAATGGAAGCGCCACAGATGCCAATCAGGAGGATGAACAACCGCAGTGTTTATACAATGGAATACTTCCCACGGTGATAGGAAAGCAGGCGTGCCAGGCCCGCACAGCAACCCGGGATCCTCAGAGACACAGTGAGGAGCGGGGCGGGCGCCCAGGTGTCCCTCCTGTGACCCCGTCCCTATAATAGACGAGGCCGTGGGGCTCCTGTCTTCACGTGTTTTTTTTCTTCTCTTCTCAGATCCCAGAAGAGAGAAAATATTCTACTCAGGAGGAAAAATATTTCTGGGTTCCATTCTGAAACTTCCCCAAAACTCTGTTCTCCTGTGCAATAAATCATTCCTCCCCAAACTGTTATTGTTTTTGCATCGCCGTGCAAAGGTTATTAGTATGATGAGAAAACTTAATATCGCATTAATTTGGTTGTGATTTATTTGTATTGTCACAGTCACCAACTCCGTGATTGCAATTTTGCTTTAATTCGATTTGGTTCCTCGTGCCGTTCTGTCAAAACTTGCAGAAACAATGGGACCCAGAATCGCATTTCAGAGCAGACCTGCTTATTGAATTCGCGGTCCTCCAACTCGGGTTACAGATCAGGTAGACAGCAGGAGGCTTCCCCGCCCCGACCTCGCCACCTGGGCCTCCTGGGCCTCCTGCTCCCTCGAGAAGGTGAGAAGGTTCCGCCCATCCTGGGAGGACAGCGCAGGGGCTCGTGGGCCCTGGGGGAGGGGAAGGGGACGTGGGGACGTCGGGAACTAAGCAGGGCCAGCGCTAGGCGTTATTCTGGGTGCGTGGCTCAGCCCCAGTTCACGGATAAGGACACTAAAGATCAGAGGGAGAATGCCTCTGGGTTCAATCCCCAGTTCCGCAAAAAAAAAAAAAAAAAAAAAAAGGCGAGCGGATAATAAGTGTGGTATATCGTGCAATAAAAGCAAGACAGCAATAAAGAGGAATGAGGTGTTTGCTACCCATGACAACTACATGATTTCAAAATAATTATGCTAATGAGGGAGCCAGACCCAAAAAGAAAACATTCTGTAAGATTCAATTTAAATAAGACTCTAGAAAATGCAAACGAGTCCCCAGGACAGGAAGATCAGTGGTAGGAAGAGCACAGAGGTCAGAGCACACAGAGAGCCGGCACGGTGGTGGTGCGGGTCTGTGATCCTAGTACTCGGGAGGCTGAGACAGAAGAGCGCAGATCCCAGGCCAGCCTCAGCAGCTTGGCGAGGCCCTCTGCAACTTAGTGAGACCTTGTTTCCAAATAAAAAAATAAAATGGGCCGGGCGTGGTGGCGCACGCTTGTCATCCCCGCGCTTGGGAGGCGGAGACAGGAGGATCGCCCTGGTTCGGAGCCAGCCTCGCTGGCTTAAGAGACCCTGTTTCCAAATAAAAAAAATATGAAATAGGTCTGGGAGTGTAGCCCGGAAGTAGAAGGGCTTCCAGGAACCCCAGTACCACCAAAAAAAAAAAAAAAAAAAAGATTCCTACAAAAATAAAATGGGAGTGCAGCTCAAAGGTAGGAACTCCCCTGGGTTTGATACCCAGTACCACAAAAATAAATAACTAAAATAGGACAGAGGCTCAGAGTTAGAATGCCCCTGGGTTCCATCCTCAGTGTCACAGAGAAGAAGAAAAAGAAAGCACACAGAAATTACACGGGGTGTGAGGAAATTTTAGGGAGTGATGGAACCGTTCATCTGTTCATCGCTATCATAGTATCATGGTGCATACATATATTGAAACACTTTGGGGGGGTATTGGAAATTGAACCCGCGGGCATTCTCCCTCCTGGTACACGCTCAGCCCTTTTAATTTTTTATTTGGTAACAAGGTCTTACTAAGTTGCTGAGGCTGGCCTCAAACCTGTAATTCTCCTTTCTCAGCCTCCCAAGCACTAGGATTATAGGCGTGCTCCACTGCAACTGGGGACCAGAGGGGCCCAGCCTCAGGGACAACACTCTCCCAGAAGGACCCTTCAGTCTGAGCGCCTGTGGCCCCCACGCTGGGACCAGCCGCTTCCTGGGTGGGCCGAAGGCGGCCTCTGCCTGAGCTCTGGAGCCCCGCCCACCTACCCCTCCCACTGGCTTGCAGGGGCCTGTTCTCACACCTGCCGCCTTCACCCCACCCTTCTACCTGTGAGGCAGGACGGCACCTCTGTGATGCCCCCCAGGTGCCCTTGGTGCCCCCACCCAGAGCTTGCAAGCTGCCATCACCACCACCCCCATGCACGCCCATTTACCTTCAGGTCTCCCCCCACCCGGCCCGAGCCTGGCACTGGCACCTCTCCCAGGCAACACACCTGCTGACCCTCCCTTGGTGAAGATGACCTCCTAGATTCTAGCAAAGCAAAGATATAAATACTTCTGGAAGCCTTCCATTGGCGAGGGAGTAGGAGCCCTCCAATTTCCCAACAACTTGGCTATTAAAAATAGGAATTCCACCTACGCACCAGAACGGTTTGTCGGGGACCATTGACGGGCCAGATAGTAGGGTCGCTCACGTGTTTGGGGCCGAGGAAGCTGCAGGGCCGAGACGGTGAGCCCTGTGAGAAGACCGGCAGCGGTCTGCAGCTGGAACCGTGGCCCAAAACCTCAGAAATCTCGAGAACCCCAGAGATGCCAAATGGTTTGCTGCCAACAGTTCCATAAAACTTGTTTTCCTGCCACATCATGTGAACATCTGCACACACACCAAAGAAAATGGAAAAGAAATAAAGCGCACATTAGCAAGCAGATTCAAGACCTCAGCTCCGACCTGGGAAGAGCCTGAGGCAGAGAAGCCGGGCTGGCTTGCTGTCTGATAGACTATTCTGGATGCTACGTGTGCAGCAGACTGGAGGAGAGCTCAAGTAGGGCAGGGCGTGGGGGGATGCTGGGGCTGGGTGCGGGGTGAGCTGTGGGGAGGCGGGAGCTCCCCCTCCTGGCCACATGTGAAATACACCAGACTGCGGAGGGGAGCTGGCTTGAAGGAAAGCAGGCCCAGGTGACAATAAGAGCCGAACGTGATGGCACAGGCTTGTAATCCCAGCATTCGGGAGGCTGAGATTATTACGGTTCAAAGCCAGCCTCAGCTACTTAGTGAGGCCCTTTGCAACTGAGACTCTGTTTTAAAATAAAGATAACGCCGGGCGTGGTGGTGCACACTTGTAATCCCACTTGGGAGGCGGAGACAGGACGATCTCGCAGGTTCGAAGCCAGCCGCAATGGCTTAAGAGACCCTGCTTCCAAATTTAAAAAGTATAAAAATAGGTCTGGGAATGTAGCCCGGAGGAAGGGTTTCCAGGAACCCCAGTATCACCAAAAAATAAAGATTAAAAAAAGTAGGGTTGGGGGTGTGGTTCCATTCCCAGTACAAAAACAAAAATCCTGAGTTGCCAAGGGCCAATCCCTCTACTCCACCCTGCCTGTATTCCAGCAGTGACCAAGGGTAGACAGGGGATGGTTCCCCTCCTTCCCCCTCTCCCCAGGCTCCTAGGGCCCTAATGGGTCATTTCCCAAGAGGTAGGTGGGGGTCAGGAAGGGGCCTTTAAAGACAGGGAACCCAGCCAGCCCATCTGCTGATGGTAAGAAGGTAGTCCCAAAGCGGCTCACCCACACCATCAGATGGGCATCACCTTCCAAGCAACCTTATGCCAGAATAGGTGCAAGGAAGCCAGGCCTGGCAGCACACTTGTAACCCCAGTACTTGGGAGGCTGAGACAAGAGGAATGCAGGTTTGAGGATAGCCTCAGCAAGTAGTGAGATTCTCAACCTAGTAAGACTGTTTCCAAATAAAATAAGAGCTGGGGAGGGGGACTCAGAAGTGGAATGACCCTGGGTCAATCCCAGGGTCTCACACGCTCTCTCAAACACACACACACACAGCACAAAAGTTTCCTCCCCAAAACGAATGAAAGCAAACTCATGTAAAAAAAAATTTTTTTTTTTTGGTGGTACTGGGGGTAGAACCCAGGGGCTTTTCTACCTCTGGGCTATACTCCTAGACCTATTTTCTATTTTATTTGGAAACAGGGTCTCACCAAGTTGCTGAGAGCCGAGGCTGGCTTCGAACCCGCACGATCCTCCTGTCTCAGCCTCCCAAGCGCGGGGGATTACAAGCGCGCACCACCACGCCCAGCAAACTCAAGTAAATCTTACCCATCAAGGAAGTGACAAGTTTCACTTTGATCATGTAAACACTTCTGTAGTATTCAGGTTCTGCCAACTCTGAAATGCATTATACTTAAAAAAAAAAAAAAAAAAAAAAACCTGTCTCCCTTTAGGCAGATTAGGACACAGAATCCGAGCTGGCAGAAATTCCCACACTGCTAAGCTCATGAGAGGTAGAAACCTAAAACCAGACCCCTGTCCATCTGTCCCTGACAGGCAAGACATTGTGTCACACAAGTGTAAAGACCGTATAATCTGGGTTTATTAACTTTTAATAATTTAAATGATAGGAAAGAATCTCCTACTACAGGAATCGAAAAAGTTGACTATACAATAAATGAAAGAAACTGACCAGCGGTCAAACAGCTAATACATAACACAAGCTGTTAGCAAACGGGGCCAGAGGGCCAACTTTATCCATGTACTTTATCCCATGTAGCGTCGAGGCCGTTACCCTCCCCAATATAGACAAGTCAATTCAAGCTAGCTCTACTACCTATTTCTAACCCCATCCAAAATTAGCATCTGTGTGGAACATACTCAATAGCTCACACAGTACTACCTTTCCACCGAGTTAAAAAATTTACTGGGTGACACTCCTATTTAGGCAAATGTTAGAATTACAGCCAGCAATGTCTTAACTTCAATACTGGGGGATTTCTCCCAAAATACAGATAGTTAAAACTTAAAAGAACATATATATAGTAAAATAACATTTTCTAATTTTAAGAGACACGGAGGAAATAAGAATGGATCAAGCCTCAACGTACCCACTTAACAAAATCAGAATATACAACTTTTTGGAGACGCAACTCCAGTCTGGGTTTCACCACGTTAATAGAAACACTTAGGCAGGCCATTTTGTTCAAGGAAGATTTTTAAAAATTTTAATACTGTCTTAGATCTCACCCACAAAGACCTTTCAAAAGTCTTCTCATCCCAACTAGCAATCGGGTTAAATACCCCCTCACACGTATAGGACCCGGGTCACTAGCTGCCCAGATCGCCTCGATCCTTGATGACTAAGAGATGCCGTAATACTGTATGTACCTGGCCAACACGATAGCCTTCTACTCACAAGCCGACTGCTATTAGTCCAGGTACACACAGGACTGACCTAGTTGATTTAAGAGCATCTCAATTCATTAAAGCAAAGCTTAGAAATCACACCTTTAGCCAACCCAAGTTTAACTTCTTTCCGTCCTTTAGTAAACGGAATTGGTTCCCACTAGTGGTAAATACATTTTATTTGGTATAGAAACCAAGTCGGATCAGGCTTTTCCCTTGACAGGACAATGTTTGTGTGTAAAGTGCCCATTTTATTTACAAGCTAAGTAAACTTTCAAGTCTGCCTTGAAGCAGCGAGCCAACTGCCTGGTGACGGTCAATCTGCCTGATCCTGCTGGATCAAGCTTGCTGGAGGGTCCCGCGCTTTAGAGCCTCGCTGGCCCCCGCAGTGCTAGGGTAAGGCCACAGCTGGGCAGCTGCTGACAAAAGCCAAGGCGGACACGAGAGCCCGTCAAATCCAAGTCGCCTCTGCTTCAAATGTCCTTTCTTCCCGCTAGCATCACTAATAAGCAAGATCGACTGAGGTAGCTACACAGCTGTACAGATGCCACTGATGAACATTATAGACAACTCATGGTATGGTGTAGCTGGCTGATTCATTTTAGCTGATTTCTTTATAACGAAGGGGGGGGGGATCAGCAAAATAAGAGCACATCTTCTGTTCATTTAGAAGTCAGCATCCAAGGTAAAAGAATTCTCCGTTGGACTCGACATCACTCCCATCCTCTGATACTCGCCCACTCTCTTCTCAAAGAAGTTAGTCTTCCCTTCCAGCGAGATATTCTCCATAAAGTCAAATGGATTTTCTACTTTGAACACCTGCAAAAAGATTCGCATCGAGTTTTAGGTTCAAAAGGCCATCTTCAAAGAGCAGCGGGAGACGGTAAGAACAGTGCTTTACCTTGCTAAAGCCCAGTTCCAGCAGAAGCCGGTCTGCCACGAACTCAATGTACTGTTTCATCAAAGTGCAGTTCATCCCGATAAGCTTCACAGGCAAGGCCTCGGTGAGGAACTCCTAGAGACCGAAACACGGTTTCTGAATACAACGAAGGTGCAAAGACAGCTCCCAGCAGGCGCGGTGACCCAGACGCGTCACCCACCTGCTCTATCCTGACGGCGTTGATGATGATTTCTTGCACTCTCTGCTCCGACGGTTTGTGTAGCAAGTGCTTGAACATGAGGCAGGCAAAATCACAGTGCAAACCCTGGAAGGAGGTTCAAGCTCAATATAAAAGCCAGCCAGAGACTCTAACACAAAACATGGACTTGCCTTATCGTTTTCTGCACTGTCCTCAACTACGGAGAACACTTCACCTGTGGACTGGCAAAGGGAAGATGCCTGAGCTGTGTCTATCTACCCGGCAGTCACCGAGAGGCTCAGCCCACCCAAGGCTCTCAAAGCTACCCTCTAGATAACAGGCCAGGCCTGTTCTTCCATATCTGGGGTGTCATAGGAGTGAGGACCCGAGTATTTTCACAGCTGTGAGCTCTAGTTCTGCCTCTATTCCCAGAGGAAAAGGCAGCTTTTAGATATTCAGGAATTTAGGGGCACAATTTCAAGCGAAATCAACCTGCAAATCTCAGTGCATTAAACCCCAATAAAGCTGGAGCCAAATGGCTTGTTTCACTGGGAGGCTTACCACCTCTGAGCTACCTACACGTTGACAGTGAGAACACCATCCTTTGTTAAGCCCATATTTATAGCTGAACTCATCAAACGTGGGTATAATGCCATTTGATGTCCTGGGTCCCCTTCAGGAGACACGAGTGTGGCTAAGAGTTATGGATATCTGGGGTGCCGGGTTAGGTCGTCACTTCACTCACCTCATCTCTGCTAATAAGTTCATTGGAAAACGTGAGACCAGGCATCAGACCCCGTTTCTTGAGCCAGAAGATTGACGCAAAAGAGCCGGAGAAGAAGATTCCTTCCACAGCAGCAAAGGCTACGACGCGCTCTCCTATTTAAGAATCGACACCAGCATGTTACTACACCAGCATGTTACATGAGGACGGGTGCTCTCAGGATGTGCCAGCGACCCAGCGACATCACTCAGAGCGAAGCTCGTGTTCAGCAGGCCCAGGGCGCCCTCACCGTAGGTGGCTTCCTTATCCCCAATCCACCGCAGGGCCCAGTCTGCCTTCTTCTTCACGCACGGCATGGTTTCGATGGCATTGAAAAGGAACTCCCTACAGGCACACACATGTACACATCATCAGCAACGAACAACAGAGAACCCTGACCCCGAGCTTCTAAACCGGAGCCCTGGCAGGAAAGCTGAGTGCATTTGTCAATTTACACCCCAAAGGCCTCAAACTGAAATGCCGTTTTTTTCTTTTTACTGGTCAGCTTTTTCCTCCAGATTTAAAAAAATCAACACATTTATTATTTTCTTCAGGAAATTAACAATATTGTTATTCTTTATTTATATTGAGCTCCAAAGTCTACTTACACTAAGCTCACCCCACGCTACCCAGAACATCACACACTCATACCTTCATATTATAGTGGGGCTTGAACCCAGGGACTCACACATGCCAGGCAAGTGCTTGACCACTGAGCCCTGTTCCCAGCCCTTTAGTTTGCACTGGGAGTTGAACCCAGGAGCATTTTGTCTCTGAGCTACACCTCTGGCCCTATTCATTTAGGGCTTGTTTGTGGTACTAGGGATTGAACCCAGGAGCACTTTACCTCCGAGCTACACTTCTGGCCCTATTCATTTAGGGTTTTTTTGTGTGTGCTGTGTGGGGATTAAACCCAGGGGAATTCTACCTTTAAGCTACACCCACAACCCTATTTTATTTACTTATTTTTTTGAAACAGGGTCTCACTAATTTGCAGAGGGCCTCACTAAATTGACTGCAAACCTGTAAGCCTCCCAAGTACTGGGACTGCAAGCATGTGCCACCATGCCCGGCTTATTTATCTTGCAATCCTCCCACCTCAGCCTCCTGAGTAGTGAAAATTACAGGCTGACTCTCTGGGGCATTTACTGGCTTACTGATGTCAGGCCCCAGCCATAGTCCACAGGCCCTACCTTCTTTAAGTTTGAGGAACCATAAAAGTTAAGTACCATGCTGACTGTCGGCCTGGTGAACCATCAGCCCTCCCAAAGACTACACTGGGTACATTAATTCCGCCCTAACTTCCAATTACGTAATTAAACCAATGAACCAAACTTTCCTCAGGAGAAGCTGCTCCAGTGCTCTGCTCGCCTTTCAAGTCACCACTCCTTCCTTTCCTGCTGTCCAAAATAGGCCTGGTTTGGGCTTCAGCTTCACTGTTCCTCGGAAGGTCTCTTTCTAAAGCTGACCTTTGTTTCTACACCACTCACTGTTAGTATAAGGCACTACTTAGTGACTATGTTACAGCCCATTGCGAACGTCCACTTCCCTCCAACGTCTACCACGTAAAATAGACTTGTTATTACGGTACCAGGGATGGAACCGGGGGGCATTCTACCTCCGAGCTACACCCCCAGCCTATTTTATACTTTATTTTTTGTGGTGCCGGGGGTGGAACCCAGGGGCTTTCTACCTTTGGGCTACACTCCCAGACCTATTTTATATTTTATTTGGAAATAGGGTCTCACTAAATTGCCAAGAGTCTCACACTAA
Organism: Muscardinus avellanarius; assembly: GCF_963383645.1. NCBI lineage: Eukaryota > Metazoa > Chordata > Mammalia > Rodentia > Gliridae > Muscardinus > Muscardinus avellanarius. Next base: position 6,894,342 of record NC_137801.1, on the reverse strand, counting down.
GTAGCTGAGGCTGGCTTCAAAACTGTGCGATCCTCCTGTCTCAGGCTCCCAAGAGCAGGGATTACAAGCGTGCGCTACCATGCCCGGCTTATTCTTTATTTTGAAACAGGGCCTCACTGAATTGGAAAGGGTCTCACTGAGTAAGTAGCTGAGGCTGGCCATGAACCCAAATCTTCCCGTCTCAGCCTCCCGAATGCTGGGATTACAAGCGTGTGCCACCACGACGGGCTAAAATAGACTTTTCCTATGATCCCCCAACACAAACTTATCATTTCAGTCCATCGGCCTTCCCCGTGCCCAGATGAGCCTCAGGGCTCGATGCTGTCCGCACCCATTAATTCCTATCACTCAGTCTTTCTGCTTTGTATGCTCTTCTGCTACCCTGGCCCAGCCTTTCTGTAGGTTTAATAACTGCCCATTAAGAGTAAAGATGATCGTCAGACCTACGTTTTAGTTCACCATACTCAACCGTTGCTAGGGATATTTTCCAAAAGACGGATTTTTCTACTGTGTACTTCGATTCTAAAAAATTAATACCCTCTTAACTTTAAATGGTTGGCTAGTAAAGGGAATTTACACCACTCTGAGTAAACATGACCACGGGAACCACAAAAATATGGCGACTATCTCCTTCATCATTCCAGAATCATTTTTATGTGTAAAGTCGACAATGAGTAAATGTAAAATGTTCCGTAATACCACTCGAACACTCACCTTTCTTTTGAATCTTTAATGTAAGTGTCAATAAGGAGACTATACATTTCAGAATGTATGTTTTCCATGGCAATTTGGAAGCCATAGAAACAGCGGGCTTCGGTAATTTGAACTTCTTGACTAAAGCGCTCCACCTAGTGGTAAAACACATCAAAAGCCTCAGGAAAAACTCAGCAGGAACTCGGTCAAAAGATTAAGATACTGGGCGCCACAATTTACATCATATACTTACTCATTTACAGGCCAGGATTTTATAGGTTTCTATGAACCTTAATTATTTACTCTCCTAATTTCTCTTTTGTGGCACTGGAAGTTGAGCTCGGGGGGCATTCTACTTCTGAGCTAGACACTCGGCGCCCCCCCTTTTTGGAACCGGGGTCTTCAGTTGTGGACGGCCTCGCTAAGTTGCTGAGGCTGACTGACTGAACCTGCAATCCTCCTATCTCGGCCTCCCAAGTATTGAGATGATTACAGGCATGCACCACCACACCCGGCTTTTTCCTAATCTCTTAATGCAAGACGCGCAACCAAATCATTAAAACAGCAAAGCCACAAAAAGATGAATGAATATGGTAGCCACAAGGAATAAATACATTACTACCACTTAATGAGGGGAAAATGCCACTGAGAAACAGCCGCAAGGCGTTACAAAACAGGAAATGCCACGTAACAGAAATGCTAGCTTTTAGATACATACATTCACAGTATGGAAACGAAAAGGTAAGAAAAGCAAAGTAGCTCTAACTCGTCTTCAAGTGAATTAAAACAATACTTTTTCCTTGAAACTCACCAAGTTTTCATTCACTATGCCATCGCTTGCTGCAAAGAAAGCCAGAACATGGGATATAAAATATCTCTCCTCCGGCTTCAGGGCTTCCCAGTGCTGAATGTCCTTAGAAAGGTCCACCTGGAGTTTAAAGTTCACAATTTTAGCACCAGGGAAGATTCCAAGTGTGCAGGGTCTCACACGTCAGCACTTCTAAAGCCCACGACTCCCCAGAACCACTATACTCTTCCGGTCCAGACTCTCTTTGCCCACCGGAACATCCGAATTCTCATCTCAGTGGGCAACCCTCCCCAAGAGGAATTAAGCAGTGCATCCCCGAAGGTTCTAAGTGCACGGCAGGGGAGCCCTGAGTCCAAGTAGTGGCGAGGCCTTGAACACGATTACCTCCTCGGCTGTCCAGAAGGAGGCCTCGGCTTTCTTGTACATCTGCCAGATATCATGGTATTCGATGGGAAAGACGACAAAGCGCCGGGGGTTTTCTTTCAGAAGCGGTTCGTCCTCCACGCCGGGGGCAGGTACTTTAGTTTTCTGTTGGGGGAGAAAGTAGCCAAACAATGGTTAGGTACTGGGCGAACCACATTGAGTTGCTGGGTTTTTTCCAGGCCAAGGACGCTGTTCCCGGCAACTTCACGCGGCTCAGTGGATTAACGTTACCAGTCGCAAGGGTTGTACGTGCACCAGAGGAACGCACCGGCGGGATGGCGGGGGGCGGGGGGCACTTGGCGGGAAAGGAGCTGGGGCCCGGGAACAGGCTGGACAGCTGAGACGACCATGCGGTTTGGCGCCAAGCGCGGTCTCCCCGGGGCGCCCCCTACCGACTGCACCTCGGGTCCCTCCCGCGCCCCCCACGCGGGCCGCTCACCGGCTCGGCGGGCTCCTGGAAGATCCTCCTCGCCGTCTTGCTGGCCAGGACGCGGGCCCCGCTGAGGGCCGGGGGCTGCGGGGAGACGCGCGTGAGCGGCGGCGGGAGCCTCCCAGCCCGGGCCAGCCCACCGCCCAGCTCGGGCCCCGCGCTCACCGTGTTCTCCTTGTCCGCCAGGCTGAGCCCCTTGAGCGGCGAGAGCTGCAGCTGCTGCTGGTCCGCGATGGTGGCGAGCGGGACGCGGACGGAGAGCATGGCGACGGAGGGCTGGCGGCGGCGGCGAGACGGGCGAGCGAGGAACGCCGCAGGTAGGATGCCGGCGCGCAGACGGCGCCCTTTAAATTCCCCTCCAGATGGCGTCTACGAGGGGCGTGTCCGGCGCTAGGCTCTTCTCATTGGGTGAGCCCGGCTCCGCGGCACTCGGCTTTCCCATTGGACGAGCCCGGCCCGGCCCCGCGGCGCTCCGCTCTTCTTATTGGATGAGCCCGGCTCCTCGGCGCTCCGCCCTTCCCATTGGACGAGCCCGGCTCCTCGGCGCTCCGTTCTTCTCATTGGACGAGCCCGGCTCCTCGGCGCTCCGCTTCTTCCCATTGGACGAGCCCGGTGCCGCTGCGCGCGGGAGATTCAAGCGCCGCGCGGGAGTGTCCGCCGCGCCCCGGACGATTGCGAGCCGGCCCCCGCCGGCCCCCAGCACAAAGGCGGCGGCCGGGGCGTCTCCTCGGCCGTGGCGCGCGCGGGCTCCGGCTCGCCCGGAACCGTTTGGGATTGCGTGCGGCGCTGCGATTGGAGCTCGCGGGAGAGCGCGGGAGGCTCCCCAAACCTCGGCACCACCTCCCCGAAAACGTCCCCAACCTGCCCGGCAGAGGGCTTTGCAAAAGAGGTGGGCGCAAGTGCCGGGAAAACGCTCCCGGGCGGGAGGAGCGTTGTCACTCCTTTTAGATTCCTGTCCCCGAAATAGAGGTGCGAGGGTCCGAACCTTTTGGGGGGTCCACGATGACCCGGCAGCCCAACGCTTAGGGCCGTGAGCTTTGCAGACCTGGACAAGGGGCTGGATTTCTGCGAGACTCCGTGTCCTTCGTGGGTAACTTGGACCCGACCCTACCCTATGGGATACATAAGGCGAGAGTGTTGAATGAGATCGTCCCCGTAAACCTTCAGACTAAGTGATACTCAGCCAGGGCCTCCCGTCGGACCCGTCTTCTGTGCCGCAGTTGTAAACACCGCAAACTGAGCTTAAATTCCAGAAACTTCAGGGAACTGATCTAGGAGTTTATATACAACCCACTGGGCTTCGCACCGTCTGAGGAGGGGTTCCGAAGTGGGGGAGGGGAGCTCTGTAAGTTTTCTCTTTGTAAGTGGCTTTCTGCTTTGCCAAAAACCTTTGCACTGTAAGGGGCAAAAAGCCAGAAATAAATGAAGATAAAGAAACATTAAGAGTCCAGTAAGAAAAGATTAACCTAGGAAGCCCCAGCATATGCATACGCCCTGGGGCTGTCCCCAGGAGACCCGGGACTCTACGGACCCTCTCTCAGAATTCTTTAAAAGGGCGGGGTGGGAAGGTATGTCTGCACCCGGTCCTACTGCCATTTCTCTAGGTATACAGACTAGTGTTCAATGCTCTCTCATCTAGACAAGTGAAAATCGCTTCTCTTACAGACAACTAAAACTGTGGACTAGCATCCTTTGTTCAGAGCCACGGTAAGGGCAAGGTCGCCAACTTCCTCACCCCCTACTTCCTCCCTCTTCCTCCCCCTAAATCGGAGACCCCTGCCCTCTCGGAAGCCTGGCTCGGCCGGCCATCGCGCCCCGAGGAGGCTCGGCTGCCCGCCCTGTTAAAGGTCGCTCCCAAGCCCCAGGACCTGCCCGGAATTTCTCCAGTTCGCTTTTGGCGCCAGTTTTGACATTTGCTCCACGATTGGTCCAGAGAGATCAGGCTCCGCCCCCACTCGCAAAGCCTTCGCCTTTCCCAACATCAAAGCCCCGCCCACTTCCGCGCTTCGAGGCCACGCCCCCGACGGGAGCTACTTGGCTCATCCTGTGCCCGCGGCTAAGGCGGCGTCTCTGCTGCGGCTCACCTGTCTTTGTTGGTAGAAGTGGAGACCCCGAGACCCCGAGGAGGGCCCTGTGCCTTCCAGAGCCGCGCAGCGCTACAGCCAGGGTGCTGAGGGCTGTCTGGACGATAACGGCACCAGCAGCCACAGCCCCTGGGAGCTGCACCAGAGGATGTGCATTTTTAATCCACTCATCAGGGGGAGGTGGGTATTTTAGGCCTGTTCTTTCTTTCTTTTCTTTTCTTTTTTTTTTTTTTTTTTTTTTTTTGGTGCTGGGGATGGAACCCAGGGGCATTCTACCTCCGAGCTACACCCCCAGCCTTATTTTTATTCTTTATTTTGAAATAGAGTCTCACTGAGTTGCAAAGGGCCTAAGTAGCTGAGGCTGTCCTTGAACCGCGATCCTCCTGTCTCAGCCTCCCAAATGCTGGGATGACAAGCGTGTGCCCCGCCCCCGGCTAGGCCTGTTCTATAGGTGAAACCAAGGCCTGAGGGCAAAGAAAAGGCCCCAGTCCCAGAGCTCCCGACCTGCACAGCTAGAATGTTTCTCTCCCAGCTTCTTACCAAGAGTGTTTTCAGCATACAAGAAAACTGAAGAATTCCCCAGCGCTAACAAAACACCTAGGGTTCAACGGTGGTTCCCATTTTGCAGTATGTAGCTGGATATGTTGCTTTATCCTCCTAGGTGGGAGTGAGGGACCTAAACCCCTCTCGCCATCACCTGAAAGTAACTTCAGGCTGGCCTAGTGACTGAGGCCTGCATCCCAGCCACCCTGAAGGCTGAGGCAGGAGGATGGCAGGTTCCTGTATAAAAGTTTTTAAAAGGGCTGGAGAGCGGGCATGGTGGCGCACGCTTATAATCCCCGCGCTTGGGAGGCTGAGACAGGAGGATCGCACGGGTTCGAAGCCAGCCTCAGCTACTTAGTGAGGCTCTCAACAACTTAGTAAGACCCTGTTTCCAAATAAAATATAAAAAATAGGTCTGGGAGTATAGCCCGGAGGTAGAAAGCCCATGGGTTCCATCCCCAGTACCACCAAAAATAGTTATTTTAAAAATAAAAAGGGCTGGAGATGTAGCTCAGATGTAAGGTACACCTGGGTTCAATCTCTACTATCAAAAAAAGAAAAAGAACAGAGAAAGTTACCCCTAAGCAAGCAATTTCAATAGGAAGCTCCTAAAAATGAGATGATTAATATCACCACACTATATATTTACACTTAAAATCGATAATTCTCCAATATCACCCAGTATCCACTTATGAACGAAATGTAAAAGTTGTCAAATTTTTAAGTAAATCAAGAAAGTTGTCAAAATCAAAATGGAGTTGCTTGTGTCAATTCTAACAACAAGCCTTGAACCTGTGGGCCTTCTGTCTCGGCCTCCCAAGTACCGAGATTACAGGCGTGCGCCACCTTACCTGGCTCGATGGTTTCTTCATATGTGTTAATTATCTGGTTTTTCTAACCCTGTACTGGCATGAACTGGAAGTTAAGTCCAATCAGGGTTAGGGCTTATTAGATTAAGTTCAAAGTTATTGTCAAGACGTCCTCATGGATGCGGATGTAGCTAGGATTGGAACCCAGGACTAATTCCAAATCCTAGATGTTTCCAACCACTCAGCTCTACGCCGCCATGGAAATGATATTCTGCTAACTGCAGATTATTCTCCTGGGCTATTTTAAGCATCTGGTTTTGCTGATAAGGGAACTTTTGCCTTCCATGGGAGCCGGCGCCCAAGATGGTGCCCAGTGATCCCCCAGTGCGTTCTCCACAGATACAGTCCCCTCTCACGCCGAATCAGGGCTGGTCGATGTGACTAGGAGAATGGAACTGGGCAGACATGGTGGTGCACGCCTGTAATACTTGGGAGGCGGAGACAGGAAAACCACAGGTTCCTGGCCAGCCTCAGCAACTTAGCGAGGCCCTCCGCAACTTACTGAGACCCTGTTTCAAAATAAAAAATAGGGCTGGGGTAGAGGTAGAATGCCCTTGGGTTCAATCCCCAGTATCACACACACACACACACACACACACACACACACACACACACACACGAGCCAGACGTGGTGACACATGCTTGTAATCCCCGCGCTTGGGAAGCTGAGAAAGGAGGACGCACAGGTTCGAAGCCAGCCTCAGCTACATAGTGAGGCTCTCAGCAACTTAGTGAGACCCTGTTTCCAAATAAAATATAAAATAGGTCTGGGAGTATAGCCCGGAGGTAGAAAGCCCCTGTTTTTTATCCCTAGTACCACACACACACACACACACACACACACACACACACACACACACACAAGATTTAAGATGTCTGTAGGCTAAGTCTTGACCTCCTGGAAGGTCCCTCTGGAGAAGCTGGCCAGCGTGTCATGAGGATGCGCTCAGCCGCATGGAGAGGCCCCGGTGGCGGCCCTGAGGCCTCCTCTAACGGCCAGCACAACTCCAGGGGCTTATGAACTCTAGAAGTGGACCCTGCAGCCCAGACCAACCCCTGCCGGCGGCCTTACAGAGACCCCAGCCCAGAAGCACCTGCCCAAGCCGCTTCAGGGCCCCTGGCCTCAGACACTCTGAAAGGTAACAATTGGCAAAATATACACCCCCCCAGACTGACCGTTCTCACCATTTTGAAGCAGACGGCTCAGTGACGGGAAGTCCACTCACACCACTGAGCAACCACCATCACCGCCCAACTCCAGGACTTTCTCCTCCCTAGACTGAAACTCCGTGCCCTCGAGGCGCCGCCCACCGCTCCCTCCCACCAGCCCTCGCAGGCACCCTTCTGACTTCTGTCTTAGTGAATTTGTCTAGACTAGTGCCTTGGATAAGTGAAATCCTGGATAAGTGAAATCCTACAGTAGTTGTCCTTTGGTGACTGGCTTGACTCAGGATAATGCTTTCAACGCCCATCCATGTTGTGATATGTGCTGAACTTCATTTCTGTTTAAGAAATACTCTATTACATTTTATGTAATACTCTATTACTCCATTTTATGGATATGCCACTTTCTCTTTTTCTTTTTCTTTCCTTTATTTTTTTCTTCCTGTGTGTTACTCAAGGTGGAACCCAGGGGCATTCTGCCTCTAAGCTACACCCCCAGCCCTAATTTTTATTCTTTCTTTTTATTTATTTAGATTTTTATTTTTCTGTGGTACTGGGATGGAACCCAGAGGCATTCTACCTCTGAACGACACCTTCAGCCCTATTTTTTATTCTTTATTTTGAAACGGGGTCTCACTGAGTTGCAAAGGGCCTCATTAAGTAGCTGAGGCTGGCCACAAACCATAATCCTCCTGCCTCAGCCTCCCAAGTGCTGGGATTACACGCGTGCACCCCCACGCCCAGCCCTAGAATCTTATTTAACTCTGTGTCTTGTAGCCTTCAGCCCAGGGCCTTACACGGTGACCTAATAAATAGGTGACGCTGAAGGAGCAAGCCACAGGTACCAAAGATCAGGAATGGAGGGGGCATCGGCCTCAGTCTCATGTGAACACAGGACCCGGGTCAAACAGTGCAGCTCCCAGCCAGCATCCGTGCAGGTGCCCCACAGCCACATCATTATCATCATCTCCCCCACCAGGAGCAGATGGTGACCTCCCGCTTCCTACACCAAAGCTCAGCAGAGGGCAGCCTGAGCTGAGTGCTGTCCTAGAAGGTTGTTCCACTAATGGCCGCCAGGGGGAGCCCCAGCCTTGATGGACCCTCACTCCCAAGAGAAATGGAAGACCTCTCCTTGTGGTCTAGAGAAAAGGAGCTGTGGAAGGGAGGAGCTCCAGCTCCCGCTTGGAGGCTGAGGACAGTGACACAGTTGGTCGTGCTGTAGAAAACATCAGGACACTTTTTTGTAGTACTGGGGATAGAACCCGGGGGGGGGGGGGGTTCTACCTCCGGGCTACATCCCCAGCCCAATTTTTATTCTTTATTTTGAAACAGGGTCTCACTGAGTTGCAAAGGACCTCACTAGTAGCCGAGGCTGTCCATGAACCACGATCCTCTGGTCTCAGCCTCCCGAATGCTGAGATGACAAGCGTGCGCCACCACGCTCACCGTCAGGACACATTTTTATTGCAAAGGAGATTTGTTTATTTCATGTCACAGTCAGCTATTGTTACAGTCATGTCAAACAGCAAAAAAGGGGCATGGATTTGGGAACCAGAGAGGCCCGCGTGGAGCTCCTCTTCTCTGCACCAGCAATGGCTGACCTGGGGCTCGTCTGACATCTACCTTGCTGGGAGGCACTTCAGCAGTGGCCGGTCCTTCCTCCTCTGGTCTGTGGCACACACCCGTCACGTGAGGCCAGGTGAGGTAGACTACTCCAGGAGGCAAGGATGACTTAGAGGAGGAACCGTTTATTTCAGCTTACAATTCCAGAGGTTCATCCATGGTTGGCAGGCTCCAAGCCATCAGGCATGAAAGGAAAGCTGCTCCGCTCCTTGCAGCCGAGAGAGTAAGGGAGGGAGGGCCAGGGACACAGTCTACCTCCTCCAGCCATGCTCCGCCTCTGAACCTCGCCCCATTAGGGACATATTCTCTACGTGTAAGACTGTGGGGGACATCCAGGTGCAAACCATAGCACATGGCCTGAGGCTGCATCGCTGTGAAGTGTCTTGAGCTCCAGGCAGCTTTGAGTTCCACCCTATTAATGCAGCCAGACCCACATCCTGCTCAATGCAGTCCTGCTGTCCCCCCAACAGTGGTAGCACCTCAAAAACCATCCGCTGAGTTGACAGCACCCTTCAGCTGGTTATTATACATCTTTGGTTCAGTTTCCAAGCTTTCAGAAGGCAGGGGGATGAGAGAAAGGAGCCGTCAAGGCTTTGGGCCCAGGAACCGGGACAGTAAAGAACAGCCACGTGGCATTAAGAGGAAGACAGCTGTCCTTTGCTCTGTTTCCCCAAGGCCTTTGTGGCCTCTGCCCAGTGGTCTGGGAGACATGCCTGTGCCGGACACTTCACACTTAGTGGGGACAAGGAAGGCAAAGAAATAAGGCAATAAGACAAAATTATTTTCTGCCTACCTAATCTGGGCCAGTACCTCCTTCCCTTCTCTTTGCATGAAGAAAAGCACAATTTTATGTTGGAATAACTTTAGAGCTACAGAAGAGTTGCAGAGATTGTACAGCATTTCTCTTCCCTGCTCCGCTTCCCTTACTGCCAGCAAACTGTGTGTAACCTTCACACAGTGACCACAAGTGGGAACTGAGCCCGGCACAGTGGCGCAGGCCTGTAATCCCAGTACCAGGGAGACTGAGACCGGAGGATCAAAGGTTCACAAGCAGCCTCAGCAAAATAGTGAGTGAGACTGTCAACAACCTAGCGAGGACTTGCTTCAAAATAAAAAACATAAAAAAGACTGGGGTGTTATAAAAAAAGACTGGGGATGTAACTCAGAGGTAAAATGCCGCTGGGTTCATTCCCCAGTACAAAGGAAGGAAGGGAGGGAGGAAGGGAGGGAGGGAAGGAGGGAGATGAGGGGGACGGAGGGGGAATTCACTCTGATACAATTCTATTCACTACATTGCAAAGATTGCTTGGCTGTCCTTTTTCTCAATATCGCCGTGGATCTGGTCCAGCATCCACCTGTATCCTGTTGCTGCATCTCCCAAACTCCAGTCTGTGATGATCTCCAGCCTTTTGTGGTTGTTAAATAAAAATACAGGTGTGCGTGCTTTATAGGAGGCTCTGGGCCCTGAGAGACCAGGCTAAAATCAAACAGAGTCACTAGCACTTATGTTCCCCACAGCCACACTGATACCTGGAGAAAGAAATCAGGATTAAAGGGAGAACAGACCAATTCCTACGCAGGTCAGTTTCAGGTATGCTAATGAAGGTCCCTCTGCCTTAATCCTTTCACAAAAAAGTGACCTGAAGTAACCCTGTATCAACTAGTTAGTTATTTTTCTCTTATTCTAGCTCCTGGTCCTCACCTTACAAGGAAAGTAACTTTGAAAGGCCCAATGTACTTCTGATCTGTCTTCTGCCTGTCGGCCTCTCTCTGCCTATAAAGCCAACCTCCTTCACTGGGCCATCCGAACGCTGACTGTTTTGGATGTAAAATGATGCCAGTTGAGATGGTTGAACTAAATTGAGTCATTTTGTGAGCCCGCTGTGGTAGATGACTGTGCCCACTTCTCTTCCTCCTGGTTTTTTTCCAGGAGAATCTGAGACTCTGGCAAGGGCCTGCAAGGTGAGGACTCTGGCTCCCTCCAGGGGTGGCGTGGAGAAACACAGCCAGAGTCTGGGTCCTCTAACTGGGTCAGTGAGTGGCCGAGTCGGCTAACTTGGGTCCCAACTGTCTGCAGCTCTTATCCAGCCTCTGGTCACCAAGGCTACTGAGTTACCAGAGCTGAGCCCAGCAGGCAGGGAGACCACAGTTTACCACTTCCCAGGCCGAATCCAGGGCGAGGGAAGGGCGGGCCTCCCGCAGGACCAAATGTTGGCGCTGCAGTTTTCTTCCTGTAAAAGTGAAGTACGCAGACCCAGGCATGGTGGTACACGCCTGTAATTCCAGTACTTGGAGGCTAAGACAGAGGATCGGAGGTTCAAAACCAGCTTCAGTACTTTAGTGAGGCTCTTAACAACGTAGTGAGACTCTGTTTCAAAGCAAAAATTAAGGCTGGGAGTGTAGCTCAGAGGTAGAAGGCCCCTGAGTTCCATCCCCAGTACAACAACAACAGCAAAAAGAAGTACTTGGGAGGTTGGGATAGAAGGCTCACAGGTTCAAGACCAGCTTCAACAACTTAGTAAGCTCCCCAGCAACTTAGGGAGACCCCGTTTCAAAATAAAAAATTAAAAGGGCTGGGGGTGTAGCTCAGAGGTAGAATGCCCCTGGGTTCCATCCCTAATACCTAATCCACCCCTCCCCCCCAAAAAAAAAGAAAAGAAAAAGGAGGAGAAGGAGAAGGCAGCAGCCACAACCAACGAGGGGAGGCCCTACATTGTTGGGACCCCAGTAGCAGTCTCCCAGTCTCCCCTGCCCCATTCCTGGCTGGCAGCCAAGCTTATTCTGCAGGCTCCTCCCCACAGCTCCAGGCTCCTCCTCCTCTTCCTCAGCACCCCCCCCCCACCCGCCGGGGAGACAGCTCTTCAGATTCTGTGATTTTGAGGTCCCCCCCTCCACAGTACCCGGGGATCCATATTTGTCTTGTGAGACCCCCCTTCCAAAGCTCTCTTCTTTGGGAAGTCCCCCTGACACCCAGGCAGAGGTGTTTGCCCAGGACTTCGGATGAAACGTGCCTGTTCTATGCCACCAAGTTGTGCACATTTGGGGGACACCTGTGAGAGGGCAGGGTCTGTGCCAAACCCATCTCTGTTCCCAGTGCTTACCACAACGCGGGGTCACAGAAGGACGACCGGGACTTAGGATTCCAGGTCAGGGTGCAGAACGCACGCCCAGCCCAAGCACAGCCTGAGCCCTAACAAGCGGCGGGTGCTCAGTGAATGTGCGTGAACCAGCTGACAGGCTGCTCAAAGAGGACGCCCAGGTCCAGGAAAGAGCTGACACCTTCTGCCCCTCTCGCCTGCCCAGCGTCCTGAAGCTGGACGCAAGAGGCAGCTAAAACCCAGCGGTGCTGCTGGAGTGTGGAGTCGGGAAAAGCCGGATGACCCAGTTACCATAGCAACCAGAGCCTGCTGTCAGAGCAATTGATGTTCAGACTTCATTTGGCCTTAGAGATGTAATAGGGAATGGTGTAATAATGGCTCAGATGCCACATTATTATTAATTTTTTTTTGCAGTACTGAGGATGGAACCCAGGGGCATTCTACTTCTGAGCTACACCCCCAGCCCTATTTGTTATTCTTCATTTTGAAACAGGGTTTCACTAAGTTGCAGAGTGAACGGGCTGGTCTTGAACCTGCAATCCTCCTGTCTCAGCCTCCTAAGTACTGGTGTGCACCACCACACCCAGCTCACATGAATTTAAATTAACCTTCCCTGCAGCTGGCTACTAGAGGTGGGCATGTGGATGCCCGGGCACGCAACCCGGAAGATGATGTGGTGTTTGTTTGTGCAGACAGTGTCTCACTAAATTTCCTAGGCTGGTCTCAAATTTGCAATCCTCCTGCCTCAGCCTCCTGAGTAGCTGGATGAATTAAAACCACGTACCACTGGCTGGGCATGGTGGTGCCTTTATTCCGAGTACTTGGGAGGCTGAGACAGGAGGATCGCAGGTTGGAGAAAAGTCTCAGCAAGTAGCAAGGCTCTCATCAACCTAGTGAGACCCTGTCTCAAAACAGAAATCCTGTGTCTCCATCTGGAAATCGAATTCTTCTTTTCCCACTGCTCAGACACTCTCCTGCTTCTGCTCCTCTTATTTTATTTTATGTATTTATTTTTAATTTTTGTTATTAAATACAGGTCTTTGAACTTGCTAGTAAAGTGCTCTACCACTAGTCTCTACCCTGACCATCTTTTTTTTTTTTGTAGGGGGTACTGGGAATTGAACCTAGAGGCATTCTACCTCTGAGCTACAACCCCCGCCCCATTTTCTTTTTATTTTGAAACAGGGTCTTGCTAAGTTGATGAGCATCTCGCTACTTGCTGAGGCTGTCCTGGAGCCTGCGGTCCTCCTGTCTCAGCCTCCCAGGTCCTGGGATCACGGTGTGCGCCACCACGCCCGGCTTCGGCTCCTCTTTTCAAAGCCAGCTCTGATGTGTTCTCTGTGCAGTTTGCGGGCCTTTTCCAGGGTTCTGCGCTCTTTTCCATTCTCCTCTGTACTGTGGACCTGCTGCTTCAAGTTTCCCACTTTAAGTCTTTTGAAACAGGGTCTTGTAAGCCGCTGCGACCGATCTCAAAATTGCAAACCTGTCTGCATCTCCCACTGGCACCTCGGGAGAAAGAATTCTGGGCCGCTCGAGGGTAAGAATTCTGGGCCACTCATCTCTCTTCCCCCGTTTATCACATGGTAAGTACTTCACAAACGTTTGTGGAGCTGAATCCCACTGATTATACGCACCGTGTATATTTGTTCAAAGGGATCGAGTTTCTTTTCTGCTGATATCATGTTGGCGAAAGTTTGCTTTCAGTGTAAGCAATCAAAACAGATTTGGATAAGTATTCTTGAGTGAATTAAAAATAGCTTTCTGCCGGGCGTGGTGGCGCACGCTTGTAATCCCCGCACTTGGGAAGCGGAGACAGGAGGATCATGCAGGTTCGAAGCCAGCCGTGCTGGCTTAAGAGACCCTGTTTCCAAAAATAAAAAAGTAGGTCTGGGAGTGTAGCCCGGAGGTAGAAGGGCTTCCAGGAATCCCAGTATCACCAAAAAAAAAAAAAAAAAAAAAAAAAAAAAAAAAAAAGCTGTCAAAAGATTTCTAGTGTTGATGCTCAAACTGAAATCTTTAAGATTTCCCTCTTGTACTCATGTCTGAGAAAGAGAATAACAAGGGGGGAAAGTGGTTTTTGTTTGTTTGTGGGGTTTTTTTGTGTGTGGTACTAGGGATGGAACCCAGGGGCACTCCACTCTACCTCCGAGCTACATCCCAGCCCTATTTTTTATCCTTTATTTTGAAACAGGGTCTCAGTGAGTTGCAAAGGGCCTCACTAAGTAACTGAGGCTGTCCCACAACCGCGATCCTCCGGTGTCAGCCTCCCGAATGCTGGGATTACAAGCGTGCGCCATCATGCCCAGCTGAGAAAGTGCTTCAGGAAAAAAAGAAACTGTAGTGGAAACAGAAAAATAAGATGATTTTCAGATCTAGTTGCTGGGTTGATTTTATTTATTTATTTATTTTTCTATTTGTTTTGTAGGCACAGGGTATTGAACTCAAGGAAGTTATACCATACTAAACTATATCCCAGACCTCTTCTTTTTTTTTTAAATTTTGAAACAGGGTCTTGTAAGTTGCTGCGACTGATCTCAAACTTGCAATCCTTCTGTCTCAACTTCCCAAGAACTGGGATTATAGGTATGTGTCACTATACCTGGCTTATTTTCTGGTTCTTAGAAAAAAAAAAAAGAAAGTATTTATTCATTTTGTGGAAATGAGGTAATTCATCCTAGGGGCATTCTACCTCTGAGCTATACCTCCAGTACTTTTTATTTATTTATTTTTTTTAAAACAAGGTCTCACTATGTTGCTGAGAGTTTTACTGTATTGCTGAGGTTGTCCTCAAACCTGCAATCCTCATGTCTCAGCCTGGTATTACAGGCATGTGCCACCACACGTGGCTCAAGAAATTAAAAGTATCTAAATATTAGGAAAGACAACGTATTTATAAGAACCTTTTTCCTTTGGATTTTGTAACTCAGCCACCTCATCTGGGCCTCCAAGTGAGAATGCTGAGTTCGGTATAAAGGCAGAAATAAGTTACTAAAAGTCACAGGGAGTTAATATTAACTTCCTTTCTTTCATGAAAAAAAAAATCAACTGAGATGACTGGGTGAAGCCAGCCAGGCATGGCGGTACACACCTGTAGTCCCGGCTACTCAGGAGGCCAGGCCAGGAGGAGCGCTGGAACCCAGGAGTTCAAGCCTGGGTAACACAGTGAGACCCGATCTCAGAAAAGAAGAAATCCACATGAAACCTACAGGCCTATCAGCTAAACCAGGGATTGACAGACTCTTTCTGTCGAGAGTCAGATGGTAAATATTTTAGGCTTTGTAAAACATCGTCTCTGACACAACTGTTCAACTCTGCCTAAACATACTGTCTTAGCTGAGGCTGGTATAACAGAATACCATAGACCGGGCAGCTTACACAGCAAACATCTGTGTATTTCTCACAGTTCTGGAAGGTGGAAAATCCATGATCCAGGTGCCAGCAGGTCTGGTGGAGAGTGAAGGTCGCCTCCTGGTTCGTAGATGGCCTCTTCTTGCTGTGTCCTTACTCGGCAGAGAGGAGAGAGAGAGAGGGGAAGCTCGTGTCTCCTCTTACAAGGACACCAGGTCCATCACAAGGGCCTAATAACTTCAAAACTTTGTTCTCTCTCTCTCTCTCTCTCTCTCTCTCTCTCTCTCTCTCTCTCTCTCTCTCTCTCTCCTCTCCTCTCCTCTCCTCTCCTCTCCCCCCCTCCCCTCTCGGGATTAAACCCAGGGATGCTCTCCCACTGAGAGCATCCCTGGGTTTGAGTCCTACCAACAAGTTGCCCGGGCTGGTTTCAGACTTATGACCCTCCTGCCTCAGCCTTCAGAGTAGCCAGGACCGCATGCAGGTGCCACCATGCCCACAGTCTTGTCTCTTAATATCCTGATAGTGGGGATTAGGTTTCAACATAGGAATTTGGGGCGACAAGAACATTCAGTCTGTAATGCATTCCGTGCTATATATAAAGGGAAGAAATGTCCATTAAAGGTTAACATTGTGATTATTTGTAATACTATTTACACAGAGATCAAATTGTGCATGGAAAAACCCCACAACCTTCTCAGGGCTGGGGAGAGGTCAGATTTCTATATATTGGTGGCAGTTTGGGACCAGAAAGGACAATGTCCCTGGACAGAGAGCCCTCCACCCCAGCAGCCAGTCTCTCTGCGTGATGCCCTCCCCGGCCGGGCCACTCACGGCCCTGAAGCTCAGCCGTGAGTGCAGTCAAGGGGTGGCATTGACTCATGTTAGAGTCTGGCAGAGAACAAGGACCGCAGGCTGGTTGTGCAGCAGAGAAAGTTCAAGATGATCAACTAAAAATTACAACTTTTGAGTCAGGCATGGTGGTGCACACTTGTAATCCCAGCACTTGGGAGGCTGAGACAGGAGGATCGCACAGGTTCAAAGCCAGCCTCAGCTACTTCGTGAGGCCCTTCGCAACTCAGTGAGACCCTGTTTCAAAATAAAGAATAAAAAATAGGGCTGGGGTGTAGCTCAGAGGTAGAATGCCCCTGGGTTCAATCTCCAGTACTGAAATAAATAAATAAATAAAATTATAACTTTTTAGAAAATATAAAAAATAAATTTGCATGTTTTATTATTACTCAAGAGAGTTGTGTGTTGTGTGTGTGTGTGTGTGTGTGTGTGTGTGTGTGTGTGGTACTGGGGGTGGAACCCAGGGGCTTTTCTACCTCCGGGCTATACTTCCAGACCTATTTTATACTTTATTTGGAAGCAGGGTCTCACTGAGTTGCTGAGAGCCTCACTCAGTAGCTGAGGCTGGCTACGAACCCGTGCGAGCCTCCCGTCTCAGCCTCCCAAGCGCGGGATGACACGCGTGCCCACCGCGCCCGGCAGTACTCACAAGAGATTTTTATGGAACTAACATTAAAATATCTTTCACCAAAAATTATCATCACAACATTTAAAATCTAAGTTTCTAAGAATATATTTAGGACTGAGCCTGTTATTAAGATTACTCGTGTTTAAAGTCCTGATGAGAAAGACCAGGGTGGTCTTGGGGACTGCAGAGCAGACCTCATTACTCTCCAGGGGCTCCGCATCTTCACAGAATCACGTGCAAATCCTCCTCCTCCCCCTCCTCCTTCTTCTTCTCCACCAGAATCGAATGCTCTAATCATTTCTGCCTACAAGTCACTGACCAGAGATGGTCCAGGACCACTGGACCACACAGGGAAGTGTGTGGAGCAGCACTGGGGAACACTGGACGGGCATTCTGCATCATCAGATTCCTCCGGCTTTATTTTCCAGAGCAGTTCATAGGACAGGAGTAGGAATGTGCTCTTTGCACGTGTGTGTGTGTGTGTGTGTGTGTGTGTGTGTGTGTGTGTGTGCAAGTGTAGGAAGTGGGGATCTTTCCAGATCCACACCACAGGAGACAGTCTAATGAAAAGACCAGGAAGGCCTGTCAGAATCAGGTTCAAGCCGGGCGTGGTGGCGCACGCTTGCAATCCCAGCATTCGGGAGGCTGAGACAGGAGGATCGTGGTTCATGCACAGCCTCAGCTACTTAGTGAGGCCCTTTGCAACTCAGTGAGACCCTGTTTCAAAATAAAGAATAAAAAGTAGGGCTGGGGGTGCAGCTCAGAGGTAGAATGCCCCTGGGTTCCATCCCCAGTACCACAAAAAAATAAAAAAGAGAAAAGAATCCGGTTCAAGCCCAGCTCTGCCACTGACAGCCTTCAAGATGTCGGGCAGAGCTGGGTGTGGCTCAGTGGTGGAGCATCTGCCTGGTACGTGCAAGGCCCTAGGTTCCATCCCCAGCACCACAAAAGAGAGAAAAGAGATCTCAGACAAATAGATCCCCACACGTCTGAGTCCGCCACTGGCCATCCATGAAACGGAGGCAGCTGATATCCACCGTATAGGGTTGTTGTGCTAATGGGCCAAGGTCCGCAGAGCCTGGCAGCTGTAGGAGGAGCCAGCTGCCCTGTGGGTGGCATTCCAGTCATTGCTGGGTGAAGGAATTTCGCTTTCCCGAGGATGCCAGCCCGGGAGCTTGCCCAGCCCGTGCTCAGGCATTGATGGGAAATCTGTGAGCAGGTGGGGCTTCAGCCCCACTCTGCTGGTTAAAGAGCTGCCCATGGAAGAGTCAGGGCTCTTTTAATATTTAACCTGAGCTTTACCGGGAGACCTCTCTTCCTCTGAGCTGATTAGTTGACTAGTTAACTTCTCAGCATGCTAATGATTAGTAGGAGTTTAAGCCTCTTCCCAGCTGGCTGGGGCCAGGGGGCGACTGCGGGCAGTGACTAACCCGAGGACGGTTTCCACAGAAAGAAGTTGCCATCCACTCTGTGGGCGTCTGAGCTCGGAGTGGGAAGCTTATATCTGTTGCACTCTACAGATGGTGATACTGCAAAAAATATCTTCTGTGATAAACATCACACATTCATGGCCAAATTTACACGGGCTTCTTTCTGGTCCCTGAACTCCCCCTCACCTCCACCCACACGGTGTCCTGGGGTGACAGCCCTAACAAGGCTCCGGAGGCCTTCAAGTCTCCCGCTCCAAGCAAGGGTCCCCGGGAAGGAGTCAGCTTTCAGGGCATCTTTAGGCAGCAGATCTGCACGTTTATTGAAGCTGGTAACTGTGGAGACCGCACTGCACAGGCGCAGTGCTTGCCCCGCCCAGAGGTCTCCTCAACTGCAGGGTCCACGGCCCCAGGAGGAAGGGATAGCCCTTCGACATGAAGGCACAGGGATGGGCGCCTGGACCTCCTGCATGCCCATCACGAAATGCTGCCTACTGCATCCAGAGTCCCCGTGGCAATCCCTCCCCAGGAGAAACCCAGCAGGAGATGAGTCATACAAACAGCAGCGGAGCAAAAGCACATCAGCTACCTGGCCCTTTTTCTTTAAGCATGCATGAGGCGGGGATACCCTTGTCCCATAAAAAGCCCCTTCACTAGTCTCCAGGCCCCGGTCCTCTGTGGCTCCTGACATACTATACAATGCAATACTTCTGGCAACTCTGCTGTCACTTCTCCATCTTTTAGAAATGTGGTGGGATCTCCATGTGTGAGGTCCCCGGCCGCTCCCGATCCCCCTCTCCCTCTTTCCGTAAGTTCAGCCAGGTCTCAAGTAACAAGAAAATCAAACTGCGTACCTGATCAGGTGTTCTGAACCAGAAGCTCGGAGACGTCTGAGCGAGGAGAATGGACCGAGGAATGGAAAGCGCGTGTCATAGAATCCAGTTTCTCCCCTTTGTTTAAACGGGGTCCAAGCCATTGTTGGACGCCCGAGGCCAGAACTGTTTACAGTGTTACAGAAAGGGCCAAGCCAGCCGGGACGCAGCCCTGCCAACACCCGAGGACTTAAGAGATCCTGTTTCTGAGTAAACATTGCCAAGGAGTTCTGTAACTCATTCATGGTCCTCACTGAATAGTGTTCACTCTCCCTACATGGTTGCCCCTTTCAGTGTTGAAACCATAGGACCGAATGCAAAAGCTTGGACACTTTGGAAAGATAATAGCAATTATTTGGGATACGGCTGCTCAGCAAATCGGCGCTAATTACTAGCCCTGGGCTCCTCTCAACTTACAGATTAAGATAAAACTAGAAACACGGCTTGCCTATGCTCCGAATGCGACCTCACTGTCTGCTGAAGCTGGGGTAGAACCCAGACCCTCTACCTTGAGCTCCACCGGGCCAGCAAATGCTGCCTGCCCGTATATGCCTAATAACCGACACCTCTCTCCTGCGTGACAGCTTGTGGTGTGCTATGAACGTGGAAAACTGTAGCGGCTCTGAGCAGGATACCCAAGGGTCACTGGAGAAGGGGCCTTCGAGCGGGGCTTTGTAAGGTGGCTTTGGCCGCCCGCTGCGACAAGACCGTCCGCACCAGCCAGGCTCGCCCTGCTGAGGGACACATCTCAATGACGTTCAGTGCCGTTCTCTTCCTGTGTTTAATGCGTTCATTGAAAGTTCTGGGCCGGGCATGGTGGCGCACGCTTGTAATCCCAGCACGCGGGAGGTGGAGGCTGGAGGATCCCGGTTTGTGGACAGCCTCAGCGAGGCACTTCGCAGCTCAGTGAGACCCCGTTTCAAAAATAAAAGGACTAAGCCGGGCGTGGTGGCGCACGCTTGTAATCCCCGCGCTTGGGAGGCTGAGACAGGAGGATCGCGCAGGTTCGAAGCCAGCCTCAGCTACTTAGTGAGGCTCTCAGCAACTTAGTGAGACCCTGTTTCCAAATAAAATATAAAATAGGTCTGGGAGTATAGCCCGGAGGTAGAAAGCCTCTGGGTCCCACTCTCCTAGTACCACCAAAAAAAAAAAAAAAAGGACTAAAAATAGGGTTGGGGGTGTAGCTCGGAGGTACAATGCCCCTGGGTTTCATTCCCAGTACAGAAAGAAAAAGAAAGAAAGAAAGAAAGAAAGAAAAAAAGAAAGAAAAGTTCTGGGCTGCGGACATAGCCCAAGGACAGTGCACTAGCCTAGCATGCATGAGGCCCTGGGTTCCTTTCCCAGCACAGTAAAATAATAAAAACAGGATGTTCTCAGAGTTTGGCACAAAGCCCTCAAACTTGAGCGTGGCGTGGAGGTGTGGCTACCAGAATCTTTCCTTAGGATTAGCCTTCCATTCCCCAATATTCCTGGGACTTTGCTAACTCTCTGGGACAAAGCTTCTCTTTATCTCTGGAGAGGATCGTGGGGACATTGGTCGTGTGGGGAACCTCTTAGGCTGTTTGCTTACTCTGAGAGGCTTCTGAGAAACTGGTCTGGGTTTTCAGTATATTTGATTGGAGCCGAGTGACTGATTGCAAATGTACTCTCAGAGTGGAAAGAACACAGGCGCTGGCACTACTCCCGCCGGAGCAGCGCCAACTGGACAAGTCTGGGGAAGCGGGGCCGTAATCAAGAGTGTCCAGAAAAGGGCTCGGTTCCCCGGGAGGTGAGCACAGGGAGCTGCGGCTGTGTTGAAGCAGAGCCACGTGACTAGACTGGGTTGGGATGAAGTGAGACATGTTTTCCTTTAAGTGATTAAACTTAGTTGAACTCAGTTCAAGAAAAATTTCTCTGAATCTTTTTCCCCCCAGGCTTAAAGAGTTTCAAGATGAGATTTGTTTTCTTAAAGAGAAAACGTGTATCAATAGCTTCCAAACTAGACACATCTGTGGGGTTGGAAGACTCACATCACATCAAATAATGTATTTGGCCCCGCCCCCCACATCTGGTTAAGAAAGCCCATCACAGGGGGGAGAGCAGAGACAGATCATGACCACTTCATTGTTCTCTTGATAATAAAAACAAATGGACATGAATTTGAATCTCATGTTTATTCCATCTTCTCGGGCATTTTTCTTGTCTTCTCCTGATTCCAGCTGTAAAGTTTCAGCCTGTGGTTTGGAAAGCTTAGCCAGGACTTCCATGGCCACAGTTGTTCTCCCGGCCAGTCTGGGTCAGGGTTAATGTTCAGCCAAGACGTGAGAACTAAGCCCAGGACATTTGAACTGACCTGTCTTGGAAAGGCTGGGGTTTAACGGAAGCGGGAACAGGAGGGGAACGTTGCTGCCAAGTAAAATACCGGAAGAGCCGGAGGTAGGGTGGACGGCTGGGCTTAGATTGCAGGTCAGTGCCTACAGAACAAGGTGCTTTTTTTTTTTTTTAATTACCAATGATCAAAGGCTCAAACTGTGATCATGACCTACTGGTATTTCCCTTTTGGGATCTCTTCCTCCTTCATTTAACAAATTTTCCCTTCTGCAAAATGATGACTATTTTTGTTTGTTTGCTTGTTTGTGTTTGTTTTGCTTTGTTTTTGCGCCAGGGGCGTCCTACCTCCAAGCTACACCCCCAGCCCTATTTTTTATTCTAGATTTTCAAACAGCGTCCCGCCAAGTTGCAGAAGGCCTCACTAAGCAGCTGCGGCTGGCCGTGAACCCCGACCTTCCTGTCTCAGCCTCCCGAATGCTGGGATCACAAGCGAGCGCCACCACGCCCGGCTTTTGGTGGGGCTTTGATGAGGCTAGCCTGCAAGCTGGATGGGACCCTGCAGACCTCCTCGGGCCACATCCCTCCCCGTCCTGTGTTAAGTCCTTGGGGGGGGGGGCAGCGAGCAGGAGGAGATGCTTGTAAGCCTCGCGAAGTCCTCACTGCCCTCAGCCCTCAAAGACAAGTCTCTGGGTCGCCCGCTGCTCGCCAGCAGACCGTGACTCCGAGGGCTTCCGAGGCTGGGCGGTGCAGTCGCCCTCGGGGCCCTGCGAGGTCCAGATGCCCAGGCCCAGCCGCCCGCTCCGGCCGGCCCTGGGTTCCCACAGATGGGCACACCCCAGCGGGGTCGCCAGCCCAGTCCCTGTCAGTGCTTCCAGGCGACGCGGAGGCCAGCGGGGAGGAGGCTGGAGGCCGCGCCCCACCCCGGCGGCCACCTGCCCGGCCGCCCGCTCCGCGCCCCGCCCCGGCCCGCCCCTGGGCTGCTCGCGCCGGCCGCCGGCGCCATGGGCAGCGGCAGCAGCCGGGCCGGCCGGGCTCCGAGGCGGCGGCGCAGCCCGGACCCCGCAGCCCCGGAGGGCGGGACGGCGGCCCCGGCCCGCGCGGACCCCGGCCCCGGCCCCGCGGCGCCCCCCGACGGCCGCCAGGACACGCTGCGCCTGCTGGACCAGCTGCTGGCCGAGCTGGAGCCCGGCCCGGGACCCCCAGCCCCAGCCGGCGCGGGCAGGGGCGGCGAGGTGAGACCCCGCCCGGCCCCGGCCCCCCGGGCTTCTGCGCTCCCCTCGCCCGCGCCGCCCCGGGGCCTGCCCGGGGTGCCCGCAGCCCTCCGCAGCCTGGGGCGGGGGCGCGTCTGGGGGGGGGGGCTTGGCGCTCCCCTCCTCCCGGCCCCGCAGCGTCCGCGCTGAAGGCCCCCGACCGGACCCGGAGGTGCTCGGCGGGTGGGCGGCGGCCACACGGTGGCTCAGAACCGCCCCGCGCCCCCCGCGCCCCGGCTCGCCCGCTGGCCAGGCAGTCCCCTACTGTGTTACATGCGGTGGCCTCCCGTTCCTTCCTCGGTCTCCCGACCACAGCACTTGTAACAACAGCCCTGCTGTTCTAGGAGAACAGCAGAACCAGCGCTCTGGTTTGCACGTCGTGGCCGAGCAGAGCAGATGAGCGGGCTCTTTCCAAGCTGATGGCCGGCAGCTGGGGGGCCAGAGACCCAGGCCGGCTTCGTGGCCGCGGGCGGCATGGCTTCCTGGGCGGCCCAGGCAGCGGAGTCGCAGGCACAGTGGGAGGGGGACAGCGGGCCCCACAGAGTGCACAGCCCTCGCCCCTGTCCCCAAGTCCCTAGCACCCTGCCAAGGGCCTTTAAAGAGCAGGCCAGACCTGCAGCGGATAGGACCGAATTATATAACAAGATTCCAACCGGGCGACATCAGCGTTCAGTTATGTAACACCAACAACAGACAAACAGTGGGGAGATGTTGGAGGACTCTGACATAACACGGAAGCAACTTATTTTATTTTATTTTATTTATTTTTTGCGGTACTGGGGATGGAACCCAGGGGCATACAAGCTACTCCAAGCTACACCCCAGCCCTATTTTTTATTCTGTATTTTGAAAGAGGGTCTCCCTGAGTTGCAGAGGGCCTCACTAAGTAGCTGAGGCTGTCTGCCAACCGCGATCCTCCTGTCTTAGCCTCCCCAATGCTGGGATTTCAAGTGTGCACACCCCCCCCTCCCCCCCCCCCCCCCCCCCCGCCTCAGGGAAGGAGACTTTTGCTGACTCTGGGAGTCCTGACTGACTGACAGGCCTGACTGTCATCAACCAGGGACCATCTGGAGCCTCCCAGAAATGAGGGGGCCTCATCCCCACCTGAGAAAAACCTCGGAAACTTTTTCCTTGGAAGCTTCCCCCTGCCCTGAGATGGTTCTTAAAAATGTTACCTGTCTGCCGGGCGTGGTGGCGCACGCTTGTAATCCCCGCGCTTGGGAGGCAGAGACAGGAGGACCGCGCAGGTTCGAAGCCAGCCGCGCGTGCGCTGGCTTAGGAGACCCTGTTTCCAAATAAAAATGTAAAAATAGGTCTGGGAGTGTAGCCCCGAGGTAGAAGGGCTTCCAGGAACCCCAGTACCACCAAAAAAAAAAAAAAAAAAAATGTGTGCCACAAAAGGCTCAAGGCTAGAAGATTTCGCCCTGGTTGTAAGTTTAGGAAAAGTTATGAACAGATTTGGTGAAGAATCACCATGACAAAGAAATTTAGGATCTCATGGGGGAAAAAGGTTTCTAGGGTTTGGCCACAGGGAAACCCGCGACAATCTGTGTGTCTACGTCTATGTCTCCATTCATCAAAATATAATGCAAGGCAGTTTTCCAAATAAAGAGAACATTCCTGTTTTCCAGCCCAGTTCCATAAACATTTGGTATTATGCAGATCAACTAGAAAAATGCTTTCCTTTGTAGTTTTTAAGTGTGAGAGCATGTCTGCCGGAGAGATGCTTGCGGGACGCTATAGCTTTGCTGCAGATAAATATATGCACGGAACAAGGGAAAGGGAGAAATAAATATGTTGGGTGCCTACTTTGATTAAGGGCTGTATTCAGGATTCCATTTTAGGATCTCATTTCCCCGTCTAGCAGCAGCCCTTTGTAGTAAATATCGTATTCTCCCATTACAGATGAAGTCGTTTTGGCTCAAAGATTCGTCAGTTACACCGCCACACAGCCAGTGCGGAGGGGTCAGAGCTGGGCTCAGTGGCGCACGCCCGTAATCCTAGTACTTGGGGGACTGAGACAGAAGGATCGCAGGTTCAAGGCCAGCCTCAGCGACTCAGTGATACCTTCAACAACCTAACAAGACTCTGTCTCAAAATTAAAAATAAAATAGGGTTGAGGGTCCATCTCAGAGGTAGAGTGCTCCTGGGTTAAATTCCCCAGTACCACAGAAAATATGGAGGGGTTATCGGGGTTTGTGCACATCCGCCAGGTTCCAGCCTGCAGCCTGAGGGCCAGAACAGTCTTTTCCATTTTCTTCCAAATATTGAAGACATGAGGTGACTCCAACACGGAATCAGAGTCAGTCACGCTGCTGACACCAGCAATGTGAGTGACTTCCCATTGTCTTTATTTATTTATTTATTTATTTATTTATTTATTTATTTATTTTGGTGGTACTGGGGTTCCTGGAAGCCCTTCTACCTCCGGCTACACTCCCAGACCTATTTTATTTTTGGAAACAGGGTCTCTTAAGCCAGAGCAGCTGGCTTCGAACCTGCGCGATCCTCCTGTCTCCGCCTCCCAAGCACGGGGATTACAAGGATGCGCCACCACGCCCGGCGCTTTATTTTTATTTTCTTTCTTTTTTCTCTCTGTGTGTGTGGTACTGGGGATTGAACCCAAGGGCATTCTGCTTCTGAGCTACACCCTCTAGCCCTATTTTATTTTGTTTTGAAACGGGTGTCACTGAGTTATGAAGGGCCTCGCTAAGTTGCTGAGGCTGGCCACGCACCTGCGATCCTCCAGCCTCAGCCATCTTGCTCCTTACTGTATATTTATTTATTTAGTTATTTAGTTAGTTGTACTGGGGATTGAACCCAGGGGCGTTCACCCTCCGAGCTACAGCCTCAGCCCTAGTTTTGATTCTTTATTTTGAACCAGGGTCTCACTAAGTTGCTGAGAGCCTCACTAGATAGCTGAGGCTGGCCTCGAAACTGCCATCCTCCATCTCAGCCTCCCAAGTACTGGGATTACAAGCATGTGCCACCATGCCCAGCTATAGAGTTTATGAAAAATGATTAATCCCTCCTGCTTAATAATTCTGTCACGTTGACGTCCAGATAATTTATCAATAACTTGATCTGGTAAAGATACCACCCTTCTTGCCCTGTAAGATGTCTTAAATGGCAGCGTCAGCAGCCTACTCTTTCAGACGCCTCTGTGCGTCGGGGTCCTCCTGCTGAAACTTGTGCAGATCTATGATCGCTCACTTGACGCTGAACACCCAGGGGCACCTTCTCTGAACACCCAGGGGCACTTTCTCTGAACACCCAGGGGCACCTTCTCCGGAGCCTCTTTTGGCACCAGCCCTAGTCGTTTTAGTAGCGCAGGGCAGCTCTCATACCCGGAGGGCCCCTGACCTCAGCCCCTGCTGCCCAGGGGGCAGGGTAGAGGACCCAGAGCACCAACCACCACATAGGGAGGACAGCGCCCTCTGGTGCTGAGCCACGGAGCCGACTGGGAAAATACTGAACCCCACCTGGGTGGCTGGGTGCCCAGGCGCCCTGTACGCTGTTCTCTCTACTCTATGTGTTCAAGCAGCCATCATAAGATGTTTAAAACCCAAACCAAGCCGGGCGCGGTGGCGCATGCTTGAAATCTCAGCATCTGGAAGGCTGAGACAGGAGGATCGTGGTTCAAGGGCAACCTCAGCTACTTTGTGAGGTCCTTTACAACTCAGTGAGACCCTGTTTCAAAATAAAGAATAAAAAATAGGGCTGGGAGTGTAGCTCGGAGGTAGAACGGCCCTGGGTTCCATCCCCAGTACCACTAAAAAGAGCAAAGCAAAACAAAACAAAACAAAACCCCACCCAAACCAGCCAGGCGAGGCGGCACACGCCTGCAATCCCAGCACTTGGGAGGCTGAGACAGCAGGATCGCAGGTCCCAAGAGAACCCCGGCAGATAGTGAGACTTTCACCAGCCTCGCCAGCCCCCGTTTCCAAATAAGAAATAAAATCGGGCTGGGGTTGTAGCTCAAAGGTAGAATTCTATGGGCTCAATCCACAATTACCGCACACACAAAAAGGAGTGTGTAGTTCTATTTCTCTGCACTTATGGAAAGTGGACCCCAATCTGTAGTGAGTGGCAGCGCGGGGGGTGGGCAGGGAGGGAGGAGGCGCCACAGAGGGCCCAGGGAGAATCCTGAAGGCCCAGTTTGCTCGGCATCTTGGCTGCACAGGGGTTAGCGGATGTGGGTGTGGATGTCTCCCCATGTCAAAGCTTCCCAGACTGAGCTCTTTAATCAGCTGCCGTCTGCTCTGTCAGCCCTACAGGCCATTGATCTGTGTTCATCTAGACACACAAAGCTGTTAAAATTATTAATTAGAGTCGGGCATGGTTGCACGTGCCTGTAATCCCAGTACTTGGGAGTAAGGGCAGAGGGATCGCAGGTTCAAGGCCAGCCTCAACATCTGAGCAAGACCCTCGGCAACTTAGCAAAACTCTGTTTCAAAATAAAGAGTGAGCTTGACATGGCGGCGCACGCTGGAATCGCGGTATTTGGGAGGCTGAGACAGGAGGATCACTGGTTCACACTTAACTTGCTCAGCAACTTAGCCAGACCCTGTTTCCAAATAAAAATAAAGTAGGGCTGGGGGTGTGGCTCAGAGGTAGAACACCCCTGAGTTCAATTCTTAGCAACAAATAAATAAAACAGGGCTGGGGTTGTAGCTCAGAGGAAGAATGCCCCTGCGTTCAGTTCCCAGTACCCAGGGGGTGTGGTGGTACATGCTTGTAATCCCAGTACTTGGGAGGCTGAGATAGGAGGATCACAGGTTTGAGGACAGCCCCTGCAAGTAGTGAGACTCCCATCAACTTGGTGAGACTTTGTTTCAAAATAAAAATTGAAAATAGGGCTGGAGGTGTAGCTCAAAGGTAGAATGCCCCTGGGTTCAACCCCCAGCACCACAGACAAACACACACACAAATTCCCAGTAATCCCCTTCCAAAAAATTAATAATTAGGAGGATTTTCAATGCAGGAAGCAGGATATAATATATTTTGGTAAATAAAATATTCGATGGATTTCCTAAAAGGGAACCTTTAAAACTTTTCTCTCTCTTTCTTCCATTCTTTCTTTCTTCTTTCTTCCTACTCCTCCTTTCTTTCTTTCTTTTTCCTTTTTGCAGGTCTGGGGATGGAACCCAGGGGCATTCTACCTCCAAGCTACACCCCCAGCCCTATTTTTAATTCTTCATTTTGAAACAGGGTCTCACTGAGTTGCAGAGGGCCTCACTAAGTCGCTGAGGCTGTCGGCGAACCATGACCCTCCTGTCTCAGCCTCCCGAATGCTGGGATTACAAGCGTGCACCACCACGCCCGGCTAAAAGACTTTACCTTCTGCCGGGCGTGGTGGCGCACGCTTGTAATCCCCACGCTTGGGAGGCAGAGACAGGAGGATCGCGCAGGTTCGAAGCCGGCCGCGCTGGCGTAAGAGACCCTGTTTCAAAAATATATAATATAGGTCTGGGAGCGTAGCCCGGAGGTAGAAGGGCTTCCAGGAACCCCAGTACCACCAAAAAAAATAAAAAATAAAAAATAAAAGACTTTACTTTCAATAAAACACCACCATATTTGTAAGAGTCAAAGGAACCCTCAGAGATCACCCTATCAATTCCTTCTCCTGTTTTCTGCTGTGGTCTGGGTTTTTCTAGAACGTCTCTAGGATCTGGAGAATGGCATGCATCCTCTGGCCCGGTGCACAAGCTCCCCAAACACACACACACCCTGAGCTCAGCCCAGCCCAGCCCTGGCAGCTCCCCAGGTCCAGATGTTGGTCTGACCAGCAGGTGGCAGGCAGCCAGCTCGCTGGGGGCAGGCACTGCTGTCCGAGCTGCCACGGGGCAGCTGCGTCTCGGCGGTGCTCCAAGCCCCGCTGCTGAGTTGTGTGTTCTGGGAGGGAGCTCACAATTTCTTCTCCTTCTCCTCCTCCCCCTCCTCCTCCTCCTCCTCCTCCTCCTCCTCCTCCTCCTCCTCCTCCTCCTCCTCCCCCTCCTCCTCCTCCTCCTTCTTCTTTTTGTGCAGTACTGGGGATGGAACCCAGGAATATTCTACCTCTGAGATATACCCCCAGCCCTATTTTTTATTCTTTATTTTGAAACAAAATCTCACAAAATATTAGAGGGCCTCACTAAGTAGCTGAGGCTGTCCACAAACCTTGATACTCCTGTCTCAGCTTCCTAAGTACTGGGATTACAAGGGTGTGCCACCACGCCTGGCTCCCAAGGCCTAGTTTTATTCTTTATTTTGAAACAGCGTCTCACCAAGTTGAGGAGAGCCTCACTAAGTAGCTGTGGCTGGCCTTGAAGCTGTGGTCCTCCTATCTCAGCCTCCCGAGTACTAGGATTACAAGCATGGGCCAGCAGGCCCGGCTTGAGTCTTTGTATTTCTGTAGCTGAGGCTGGCTTCGAACCTGCGCGATCCTCCTGTCTCAGCCTCCCAAGCACGAGGATTACAAGCGTGCGCCACCATGCCCGGCTGAGTCTTTGTATTTCTGAAAATATCTTTAGTTGATCTAATACTGGATGAGAGGAGAGAGAGAGAGAGAGAGAGAGAGAGAGAGAGAGAGAGAGAGAGAGGATTGGATCCAGGGCATTCCACCTCCAAGCTCGGGGAACACAGGCATGTGGTACCAGGCCCAGCAATTGATGAGTACTTAGAATGAAAATTCCAAGTTCAAAATAACTGTCTCTCACACCGTCGGAGCCATTCTAAAGGCCCCCACACCACTGCCACCTGGCTCTGGGCGTCCTACAGGTGACCTCTCTGCCTGCTCCTCTCTTCCGAGGAAGATTTTCAGGACTTTTTCTTTATCCTTTCATCTTGGTCATTTCAAGTTCCTTAAGAAGATTCCTTAGATGGAAAATTATAAACAGAATACATTTATTGCTCACAGTTATTATTAAAAATAGTATTTTAATTGTCGCGGTAAATATACTGTTAAGATTTGGACATAGACTGTCCCCTGGAAGAGCTTGTTTATTGATGTTCAAAGGTAATGGAAGGACTTCCGGGAAGATGGCGACCGAGAAAAGCGGGGCTTAAGAGTCCCGCTAACAACCAATCTCCATTACCACAAAAAGAGTGCCTTTCATAGCCAGAAAACACCATCACCAGAAAAACAAAAAAACCACCAGGCTCCAGAGAGAAAGCGGACTGAGAACAGAGCTCAGGGACACAGAGGAGACACACGCGCCCGAGGACGCCGCAGCAGCGCCATACTGCCGGCGTGCGAACTCAACGGACGGCTACAGCAAGCCGAGGTGAGCCGATGCGGAATAGCCAGGCGGGATCTTTCGGCGCAGACAGCATTTAAAGCTCCCAGTGGCTGAGCTCAGCACACGCTGCAGGGATTCAGAGTGGAAATCAAAACCAGAGAAGAAAAAATACGCCAGCCTCATGGCCGAGGGCGTGGCAGAGGCGCCATATTGCCACCGGCGGCGGCAGCAGCAGTGAATTCACTGAGTCCAGTACAGCTACATCTGCGTACTCAAGAACAGTGAGTCAAATTGCGGGCCACAGAGGAGAAATCCCAGTATTGTGCCTCCTGGGACTTGACCCAGTGAGGGAGTGGTGGTGGCAGAGATATCACACCATAGGAGAGCGTGCAACCTGGCACCCCCCATAGTTTAAAGCAGCCTCTATCGACTTCCTGGGTCGGAGACTCTGTGATACAACCCAGTAAAGGAGTAGTGGGGTCTGAGATAATACAGACTCGAGATCCAGAGCACCTTAAGTGAAGCCATAGTGACCCAAGGGAAGAACCCAGAGAAGGCACAAACCTCCGAAATCATGGGAAAGAGGAATAACACTGGAGTAATGAATGTGCACAACCCCACAACATCAGAACCTGATAAAACAGAAAATCAGAGATTTCTAGAAGATCAAATCAGGAAAATAACTGTAGAAATAATAGAGGTGCTTCGAAAAGAACTCAGAGAGAGCCAAAAAGAGATAAAGGATGCAATTAATGAAGTAAAGGCCTCAATTCAAAGCACAAACAACCGATTAGACCACATGGAGAACAGAATCTCGCTCTTAGAAGATGAGCAATCCAAAAATGAATGCATAGTTTCTAATCTAGAAAAAGATATCCAACAGCAGGAATCTGACATTGAAGAAATATGGGCCCATCTTAAGAGAGCTAACCTAAGAATAATTGGAATAGAGGAGGGAAAAGAAAGTGATACCAAAGGGATCAACAATCTCTTCAAGGAAGTAATAGCAGAAAATTTTCCAAATATAGAGCAAGAGGTTGATACACAGATCCAGGAAACTTATAGAACTCCCTTTAGACAGGATCCGAGAAGAGGATCCCCACGCCATATAATTGTCAAAATGACCAATGTGGAAGCCAAGCAGAGAATCTTAAAGGCAACAAAAACAAAGGGCCAAGTGACATTCAGAGGCAAACCAATTAGAATCACTCCAGACTTCCCAAACCAAGTCATGAGAGCCAGAAGGGCTTGGAGTAACATATTCCAAACTCTGAAAGAAAACAACTTCCAGCCAAAAATTTCCTATCCAGCAAAACTTTCTATCAAATTAGATGGAGAAATAAGAAGCTTCCATGACAAACAGAAACTGAAGGAATTTATGTCTTCAAAACCAGCGCTAGAGAAAATACTCAAAGAGATTAACTACAAAGAAGAAATAGGTAACACTCACCAGAACCAGAGAAACAAGAGTTTCCATCCAACAGACAACTAAGATTGGTTATCTGTGGAGATTCATTATTTATGTTAGTCTTTTACCTATCTCTAAATTATATTGTTTGCCTTTATTGTTGTTAATTTTTAGGATTTCTAGTTGGAATATTAATATACCTTCAGATATAGCATTTGGAAATATTTTATCCAATTCTATTAGTAACTTTTAACTCTGTTTACATTGTCTTTGGATATACAATATTTTCTTTTATTTTTTAGGGAGTTTGTATATTCTTCTGTTGCCTGTGCCATTGAAATCATATCCAAGAAATCACTGCCAATTTCAATGTTGTGAGGTTTTATGACCCAGATTTTCTCCTAAAAGTTTATAGTCTTAAGATTTATATTTAGGTCTTTTATCTAGTTTGAGTTAATACTTGTATGTGGGATTAGGTAAGGGTCTAATTTTATTCTTTTCCATGTAATTATTATTTTTCAACAATATTTAGTTAAAAGATTATTATTTCCACCACCAAATCTTTGTGGAAACCTTGTCAAAAATAACTTGACAATATAGGGAAGAAGTTAGCTCTAGGCTTGTATTTAACTCCAATGGTCTATATATCTGCCTTTAGAACAGTACTACACTGTTTCAATT
Organism: Muscardinus avellanarius; assembly: GCF_963383645.1. Classification (NCBI taxonomy): domain Eukaryota; kingdom Metazoa; phylum Chordata; class Mammalia; order Rodentia; family Gliridae; genus Muscardinus; species Muscardinus avellanarius. The sequence goes on along the minus strand of NC_137801.1, from coordinate 6,862,614 downwards.
ATTGTAGCTTTATATGGTTTGAAATCAGAAAATATATATCTGCTAGCTTTGTTCTTTTTCAAGATCGTTGTGGGTATCTAGAGTCCATATTCCATATTAGGATAGATTTTTTTTCTGAAAAATAAATATATAAATATATGATAGTTTCACCTAAAAAAACAGAAAAAAATATGCTCTGGTAAGAAAGAAAGAAAAAAGAAATATTGAAATGTTATCTTTAAATCATCAAATGCTTGGTATCAGACAAATGAAACTGTTATGTGAGATTATCATTTTTAATTTTGGATAAATTGCTATAATACTAGATGTCAACCACTAAGCCAAGCATGGGAAGGAGGGATGGGGAGAGAATGGGGTGGGGATCGGGTGGGGGCTGACTGGGCGATGTGTGCATGTATGTCTACAAAAGTCTGTATCCCACTATGATGTATGAATACAGTGCACCAATAAAATAAAATAAAAAAAACAAAGGTAATGGAAGAGTGAGGGTCCTCATCTCATCAGTGGATAAACCTATGGATGGATTCTTTGGGTGGTAACAGAGACCTGTAGGGTGTGTCAGGAGGAGCAGGTCATAGGGGATGTGGCCTTGGGGACTATATTTATGCCCCTCACTACCCCTCCTCCTTCCCACCACCATCCCCTGAGCTCCACAGATGTGACCTGGCCTAACATGGACTGAAACCTCCAGAACCATGAGCAGAGAGATCTTTCTCCCTCTCGGTTGTGGTCGTCAGGTATGTTAGGTCACGACCCGGAGCGCTGGCTGGAGCGCACACGTACTCGAGGTAGTGAGGTTGCACGACCCTTGCGTCTGGAAGCGATGTGACTCTGGAGGTGAAAGGAGGGTGCCACATGCTCTTCAGGGAGTCAGCTCCTGGCTCTGCCACTTGCTGTCTGCGTGCAAGGGAAGACGGGGCTCTCCAGGCCTTCACGGTACGGGTTCTGGGTTGACCGTGGTGGCCGCTGTCTGTTGTCCAAAGCCAGAGAGACAGTGCATTGACATGTATTTCTTCATCCTTCTCAAGGTATCCTCAGAACAGCCGGCTGAAGACCACCCCGAGAGCAGCCATGCCCCTGAGTAAGTACGGGGACGTCCAGTTCTTGTGTTGACCCCAGCACCCCTAAGCCCCCCACCCCCCACTTTCTTCCAGGTCCCAGGTCCCCTCCCTCCTTTAAAGTCCCCCAGGCGCAGAGGCCTGGCTTGTCTTGTCTGCTCCTGAGCTGGCCCCGCCCTGCAGCGCAGAGCCTTGGCCCCTCGGGGTGGCTGACTTTGGGATGCTTCAGAAAATCAGGTGAGGTAGATAGTTATGTGGTAAAGCAAACGCAGCAACTTCGCTGCGTTGAATCTAAAATTTCAACTTCTCTGTATGCCTGAAGTTTTTCAGAATAAAATATCGAAGCCAGGTATGGTGGCCCATACCTGTAATTTCAATACTTGAGAGGCTGAGACAGGATCTGGTCCAAAGACAGCCTTAGAAACTTAGTGAGACACAGTTTCAAAATTAAAAAAAAAAAAAACACAAACAACCAGGTGTGGTGTTGCATGCTTGTAATCCCAGTACTTGGAAAGCTGAAACAGGAGGATCTCAGATTTGTGACCACCCTCGGCTATTTAGTGAGACCCTGTTTCAAAATAAAAGAATAAAATAGGGCTGGGGGTGTAGGTAGGTCAGAGGTAGAAAGGCTCTGGGTTCAATCCTTAAAACCACAAAAGATGCCGGGCGTGGTGGCACACGCTTGTAATCCCCACGCTTGGAAGGCGGAGACAGTAGGATCGTGCTGTTTCGAAGCCAACCTTGCTGGCTTAGGAGACCCTGTTTCCAAATAAAAATATAAAAAGTAGGTCTGGGAGTATAGCCCGGAGATAGAAGGGTTTCCAGGAACCCCAGTACCACCAAACACACACACACACACACACACACATACACACACACACACACACACACACACACACACACACACACAAGATAAAAATAAAAACAAATAAATACATAAGTATTTAAAAAATATAGTCAGGCCTGGTGATGCACACTTGTAATCCCAGTCATCAGGAAGCTGAGTCAGGAGGATTGTAGATTTGCAGCCAGTCTCAGCTATTCAGTGAGGCCTCCACAACTTAATGAGACCTTGTTTCAAAATCAAGAATAAAAAATAGGGCTGGGGTATGTATATCTTGGAGGTAGAATCCCCCGGGTTCAATCCCCAGGACTGACGAAAAGAGAGAAAGAGAGAGAGAGAGAGAGAGAGAGAGAGAGAGAGGCCCAACTGTATGATCATTTAAACAAAAATTCATTTCCTGACACTCTCGGGGTTGGGATCGCATCCCCAGACCTGCAGGACCCAGCTCTCCCTCTGTACAGTGCGCCCCCGCCAAGACAGGGAGCGGGAGCCTGCGACGCCCTCTGGCTGCCCGAGCTTCCGGCAGCCGGGTCCAGTTGCCGACGAGTATCCATGAAGCAGAGCGGAGCCCTGGCCTCTCACAGAGCCCGCCCCGCCTGCCCTGGCTGCACCCCAGCCTGGGGTTCCACTTTCAGACCTCCACGGGCAGAGGCTGGCCCGCGGAGCCTGGCGGGGCCTGCGTTCCCGCAGTGGGCTGCCTGCAGGACGCTGCCTGTGCTCAGCCCCCTGGCTGGCCCTGGAGGGTTTGGGGGCATCTCAGGCACCTTCCTTTTCCCCCTGTCGTGCTCAGTAGAGAAGACTCAGGAGGAAGGGGGCAGGATGTGCCATGCCTGGGCCTCTCCTCTGTGCCTGGAGTGCTGGGACCCTGTGAGGCTGTGACAGTGCAGGCAGCTCCTCTTGTGTGGTCCATCCCGAGTGCCCACCTGTGCCCAGACACACCACGAGCAGCCTCTCGTCCCACCACAGCCTTGGCTACCATCACCATGTTTAAAGAAACACTAATTGGTCACCTTCAGGACCAGGCAGAGTGGTAGGAATCCTGCCCATCTTAACAACGGCCACGCGTGCTGTTTACAGAGTGCTGACAAATGGTCAGCGCTTAACAAGCACCGTGGTCGTGGCCAACTGTGTCCTTAGCGTGTGTTGGTTCTGGGCGTGGGAGGTGTCCATACCCTGGGTCACCTGCAGCCTGCTGAGCGTGGGAGATGTTGGTACCCGGGTGACCTGGAGCCCGCTGAGCATGGGAGATGTTGGTACCCGGGTGACCTGGAGCCCGCTGGGCATGCATCCTGCCTGTCAAGTCCCCGGGGCTGCACGCCCTGGGCGATACAGCCAAATGGCCACCTCAACCTAGTGTCCTGAGTTCTGAGAGAGCCAGACAGGGCCCGTGGGGGCTGTTTTCTGAGCAATAGTCAGGAGCATCAGGTGGACCTTAGAGACACACCGTCCTGGCCCCCTGAGCTCACAGGCGGGGAGACTGAGGCCAGGAGGGGGAGGCAGCTTGTCCCAGCCACTCGGTTCTTCCTTTGTACAGCACAGTCTGGCTCCCGGGGGTCAGGGGCGGGTCAGCGTCCCACAGCTGGCTGCGGGCAGCTCCGGCCCTTTCACTCTGACCCTGTGAGCAGCTTTAGACTGCGCCCTCCTCCCCTTCAAAAGGCAGCACCCAGCCCAGCTGAGGCTCCCAGCACCCCCGCTGCGGGCCCCTATGGTAGGCCAGCATGAAGCCAGCCACACAGTGTCAGCCGCGAGGAGCTCTAGAAGCAGTCAGCCCCACTTGACACCCCAACAAGGCCCTGGTGTTCTGGGAGGAAGGAGTGGGCAGGCAGGTCCCGCCAGCGGAGCCACTCAGGCAGCAACAGCAGGAGCTCTGCCTGGTGGCGCCTCGGCCACACCCACTGGTGACCCCTCGGCCACACCCACTGGTGACCCCAGGGAGTGGCCCGGATCCTGAACAGCCATCCTGTCCTGGCTGCTGTCCTGCGACATCCCAGAGAACGCAGGCCAGGGAGCCATCTGGCGAGTACAAGTGCTCCTAGAGCCAGTGGTGCAGGGCTGACACCTCTGCTCCCGCACACTATCTTTTCTGTGCCTCCGAATGAATTCATAGACTCAGCTCCATTTTCAAGAAGAAGAAAAAGATGTTCAGAGATGAGCTGCCAAGCCGGCGTGGTGGCGCACGCTTGTAATCCCCACACTGGGGAGGCTGAGACAGGAGGATCGCGCAGATTCGAAGCCAGCCTTGGCTACTTAGTGAGGCTCTCAGCAACTCAGTGAGACCGTTTCCAAATAAAATATAAAAATAGGTCTGGGAGTATAGAGGTAGAAAGCCTCTGGGTCCCACCCCCAGTACCACAAAAATAAAAAAATTAAAAGAAAGAAATGAGTTGCCGACAAGTGGCAGATCTTGGATTTGAACTTGGGTCTTCCCACTTGTGGAGCCTCCTCCCTGATTTCACGCGGTGGTGCTGACTTCCTACTCCCTGTAGGGTCCTGGCACGTAACGTGGTGGGGAGGGAAGGCGGGGGCAGAGGCAAGGTCCCATCACGTCAGTGTGATGGGGAAGAAAGATCCAGAGGGTGTCCCCAGGGAAAGGTGTGCGGCCATTAGAGGCCGCTGAGGTTGGAAGGTAACCTCTGTGTCTGTGTTTCTCACCTGCAGGGCCCCAGGCAGCAGCCTCAAGAGGCCCGAGGGGCAGTCGGCCATCGCCTACGACTACTCGGAGGAGGAGCTCATGGCCAGCATCGAGCGGGAGTACTGCCGCTAAGGCTGTCCTCGGTCACCACCCACTGGCCGAGCCTCGCAGGCCCCTGGGCCATGTTGGGGGATCCCCCTCCCTGCCCAGGGCCCAGCTGAAGCAGAACCACCTCCAAGATGTAGTGACTCCTGGACCTCCCCAACCCAATTTTTTCAGATGGTCTTGAGTATAGCTGCTGCCAGCGGTAAGCTTGCCAGCAAGGGGAGCCGGCTGTGAGACCCAGGCCGGGGCAGGCACGGGTGCCCATCCCCAGGAGTGTGGGGAGCCTGTCTGCAGGGCTCCCTGCAGCCTGAAACACTCCCACTTTCTGCACACAGATCCCACTGCGGACAGGCTCCCTAGGCAGCTGCCCCACGGGCTTCCAGAAGGTTCCACCTTGGAAAGGGCACCGGCGATGTGCCCTCAGTCCTCACCCTGAGCTCTCCAGAGGAGGAAAACAGCGCATCTGTTTTCACCTGCAAGTGAATCTCATGGGCTGTGGTTGAAAAGCAGATCCGACTCTGGGGCTGGGCAGGGCCCGAGATTCAGCATGTGAGTCTCCAGGATTTAGGGCCTGGGCGCTGATCGTCCTCTGGCTCCACCCTCCCTGGCCAGGAGGCTGCTTGGAGGAGCTGCAGCCCACCTCCGCCTCTGCCTGTGCTGCTTGGATGTGGTCAGAAGAGAACACTGGGGGGGGGGGGGGCGCAGACCCTGCTGGCTTCCCGCATGGTAGAGCTCCTCCCTTCCCCTCTCTGGGCCTCAGTTCCCCTCTCTGGGAGATGAGTCTGGCGGTCCATTGAGGTCCTCCAGCTCTGACAGCCGGGGGTTACCCATCTCCCAGCCACCTCTGTGGTTCCCTGTCAGTGAACAGGGCTTCCGGCGCAGCAATGGCAGTTTTTGCCGAAGCCAAAACAGATCTCTGCTTGTCTTGCACGAAGCCACCGACCCAGAGGACTCACAGGGCAGCCTCCAAGCCTGAGAAGTGCTGGCCACCCACAGGTCCTCCGCACCGCCTGGAACCAGAACACTTTGGAAACCGAGGGAGGAACCGCGGCTCCACACCGTCCCCGCACCCACAGGCCCGTCGCCATCACAGGCTGACGGATGCCTCCCTGGACTTCTCTGACTTGACAAGGGTGTCTTTGATCAGCTGCGAGCAGCTGGGGATTCTGGGAACCCGAAGCACAGGACAGCGGGGCCCGCTCACCAGACCCAGAGCCGGCTCAGAGCCGCCTACCAAAGCCCAATTCCTTTTGGTATAAAGATGAAAGCCATTGCTATTTTAATAACACAAATGCTTATTTTAAAAAAAAGTAAAACATTTATTTTTTACTGCCAAATGGATCAGGCTTTGAACTTGATGTAAATGTTTACAATTTGTGTCATTTTGTTAAAATGGGACGTGTTCAACTGGTTTCTGAGAACAAGATGATACGTCTGCATTTTCCTGTGGAAAACTCCTAAGACCCATAATGAGATCACAGTGGGAAGATTGAAAAAGAAAGAGAGAGTGCCGGGCGTGGTGGCGCACGCTTGTAATCCCCGCGCTTGGGAGGCTGAGACAGGAGGATCGCAGGAGTGAAGCCAGTCTCTACAACTTAGCAAGGCCTTTTGCAACTTAGTGAGACCCTGTTTCCACATAAATAAAATCAGGCTGGGTGTGTAGCAGCAGAGATAGGTGTCCCTGCAGTGGGGCTGAGGGGCTCTGCCTTCCCTCCTGCCTGCTAGGTGCCCACTGTACACCACACGCTGCGCAGCCTCTTCATGGCTGTCCACATGGCTCCCAACCTCAGCACCCAGCTCCGAGGGTGGGATCTGCCCCCCAGCGGGGTAGGACTGTGGCAAAAACAGGCCCAAAGAAAACCATTTCCAATTTGGGAATGATGATGTATGTAGTATTTGGAAAACTGGAAGCAGTTTTTGCACCGCTGAGAGGCCCGCAGCCTGGGGTGGAGAACGCCGTCCGGCCCGCTCCCAGCTTCAGCAACAGTGTGTAGGTTTTCCTGCTGGAGCCTCCCGGCACCCTCTCCCCCAGGCCTCTGCTTTCTGTGCCCCTGGGTTCCTAGGCTGGCTAGGAAAGGGGCCTCCTCAGGCTGCCTGCTCTGCCCAAAAATGAGCTTTTTTTTTTTTTCCTTTTTCTGGTGGTTCTAGGGGTGGAACCCAGAGGCTTTCTACCTCCGGACTATACTCCCAGACCTATTTCATATTTTATTAGGAACAGGGTCCCACTAAGTTGCTGAGAGCCTCACTAAGTAGCTGAGGCTGGCTTCAAATCTGTGCGATCCTCCTGTCTCAGCCTCCCAAGTGCGGGGATTACAAGCGTGCGCCACCATGCCCGGCTAACATCTTGTTTTCAAAACAAATAAATAGAGCCAGGCATGGTGGTGCATGCTTGTAATCCCAGCATTCGGGAGGCTGAGACTGGAGGATCTAGACAGCCTCAGCTACTTAGGGAGGCTCTCTGCAACTTAGTGAAATACTGTTTCAAATAAAGAATAAAAAATAGGGCTGGGGATGTAGCTTGGAGGTCAAATGCCTCTGGGTTCCATCCCCAGACCTGCAATAAAATAAAATGAAATGAAATAGACCCTGTTTTAAAAATAAATGAATGGTGCATGCTTGTAATCCCAGCATTTGGGAGGCTGAGACAGGAGGATCGCAGTTCGCAGATAGCCTTGGTTACTTAGTGAGGTCCTTTGCAACTCAGTGAGACCCTGTTTCAAAATAAATAAAAAATAGGGCTGGGGCAGGGCATGGTGGTGCACACTTATAATCCCCACGCTTGGGAGGCAGAGACAGGAGGATTGTGCAGGTTCAAAGCCAGCCGCACTGGCTTAAGAGACCCTCTTTCCAAATAAAAATATAAAAACTAGGTCTGGGAGTATAGCCCAGAGGTAGAAGGGTTCCCAGGAACCCCAGTACCACACACAAACACACACACACACACACACACACACACACACACACACACACACACACACAAATAGGGCTGGGGTGTAGCTTGGAGGTAGAATGCCCCTGGGTTCCATCCCCAGTACTGCAAAATAAATAAATACAAAGGGCTAGGGGTATAGCTCAGAGAATGCCCCTGGCTTCAATCTCTAGTACTAGAAAAAAGGAGAAGGAAGAGGAGGAAGAGGAGGAGGAGGAAAAAGGAAGAAAAGGATGGAAGGAAGGAAAGGAAGGAAGCCACTAGTTCCCAGAGTTGGAAAGGGAGACCTGCCTTCTCTCTGGGTGTGGAACCCTGGGAAAAACAGGAGGTAGAGGCTTGTGGCTGCACCCCATGTGGCTGGCCCCTCGGAAGACTGGAAGGGCTGGGCCCTAAGACCAGGCCTCTGGAAACTCAGCAGGAGTGTGTGGTTGCCTGTGGTACAAGGGGACAGGTTGTCCTTCTGCAGCCAGACCTCCAGCAAGGGCTGGGCTTTGGGCAGCGACACTGTGGCCTCAGGAATCGGTAGCGGCTTGGACCTCACAGCTCCGTCCCTTGGAGTGGAAGGTGGGAAGCCCAGTGTGGGCTTGCTAAGCCCCCAGGCTAGGATAATTCCTGAGGAAGGAGAGGCTGCAGAGAGAGGGACGGAATTCCCTACGCATCTGGCAGAAGAGCTGTGGGGTACAAGTACACATACCTGAGGGTTTTGTCTTGTTTTGTGGTTCTGGGGGTGGAACCCAGGGGCTTCCTCCGGGCTACACTCCCAGACCTATTTTATATTTTATTTGGAAACAGGGTCTCACTAAGCTGCTGAGAGCCTAAGTAGCTGAGGCTGGCTTCGAACCTGTGTGATCCTCCTGTCTCAGCCTCCCAAGAGCAGGGATTACAAGCGTGCACCACCACACCCGGCTTATATCTGACTTTATTAGCACCTTAAGATAGGAAGCACAAGTTATCAAGATAGCTCCTCCTCCTCCTCCTCCTCCTCCTCCTCCTCCTCCTCCTCCTCCTCCTCCTCCTCTCCTTCTCCTTGTCCTTCCTTCTCTCTTAGACTAGTCTCTAGGATCCCCAACCTCACCCTCTAGCTCCTCCGGCCAGAGGAGTCTGACCGAAGTACGATTTCCATTCCGTCAACAAGTCCTGCTGGCTTTGCCTCCTGAGCTTTCAGGAAGCTAGGCCACAGAGCCGAAGACAAGCTGTAGGAACAGCAGCAGCCCTGGCAGTGGCAGAGACAGCTGGGTACACAGGAGGGTGTGGCCCATGTGGCTGGTGCTGGGCAGTGTAGAGTGGAGGGTGCTGGGATAAAAAGGAGTTCCAGATTGTAATCCCAGCATTTGGGAGGCTGAGTCAGGAGGATCCCAGTTCACGGCCAACCTCAGCTACTTAGTGAGGCCCTTTGCAACTTGGTAAGACCCTGTTTCAAAATAAAGAATAAAAAATAGGCCTGGAGGTGTAGCTTGGAGGTAGAAGGCCTCTGGGTTCCATCCCCCATACCTCAGAAAGAAAAAGAAAAAGAAAAGGAATTCCTGAAAGAGGCTTGGAGGCCCGAGGCTTGAAGCAGCACCTGCTTGCATCCTTCCTAGGTCTCCAGTGGAGTGGGGGCTCCTTGCTCCTCCCTCAGGACCCTGGGTAAGACTCATGAGCCCCGTGGATGGAGACTCAATTACTGCTGAATGTTCACCATGCGGTCTCCTATCTGTATTACCCACACCGTTATGAGCTGTCTGGTCAGGAACTGGGCTAATTCACCTCTGGATTTCTAACCCAATATATCAGGAGTTCATTAAATACTGATTGGGTGGATAGATGGATGGATGGATATGCTGGTGGATGAATGGATGGATGGATGATGGATGGATGGATGGATGGATGGATGAATGGATGTGCTGGTGGATAGGTAGATGGATGGATGGGTGGATGATGGATGGATGGATGGACTGATGGATGGATGAATGGATGTGCTGGTGGATGGGTGGATGGATGGATGATGGATGGATGGATGGACTGATGAATGGATGAATGGATGTGCTGGTGGATGGGTGGATGGATGGATGATGGACTGATGGATGGATGAATGGATGTGCTGGTAGATGGGTGGATGGGCTGATGGATGGGTGGGTAGGTAAATGGATGGATGGACTGATGGATGGATGAATGGATGTGCTGGTGGATGGGTGGATGGGCTGATGGATGGGTGGGTAGGTAGGTAGGTGGATGGATGGATGGATGATGGATGGATGGATGGGTGGATGTGCTGGTGAATGAGTGAGTGGATGGATGAATGGACAGGCTGATGGATGGGTGGGTAGGTGGGTGGATGGATGGATGGATGGATGGATGGATGGATGGATGGATGGATGGACTGGTGAATGAGTGAGTAGGTGGATGAATGGACAGGCTGATGGATGGGTGGGTGATATGAACCCTGCCATACAGGAGTTTACGTTTGAGAAGGTAAATTGATTCGCAATAAACTAAACTCAGCAAAATCTGGCATGGTCTTAGCAGTCAGAACCTGTGGTCCTGTAGGAGTGTAGAGAGGGCTTCTACTAGTTTGTATGTAGTTATCTCATTGTTTTGCCCGTCTCCCCTCCTGGCACTTGTAGTGTCCAGTTTCTTTATCATCTTGGCTTACTGGCCACTTGTCCTTAGAGTTCGGCAGCAGCCATGCAAGGGAGAGGAAGCCTGTGCGCTGAGCCAGCTCAGGGCGATCGTACCTCTCTAGGCTTCTTAGGACTTCACAAGCAACCTCCATGACTCGAGGGGGTTGAGGCGGGGAGTCTCTGGGTGAAGCAGGGAGCTGCCTAGCTGCCTCCCGGGATGTGGCCCCTGTTCTCACAGTCGAGATCTCACAAATCTCCACCATCCCTTCCTACATGGGCGGCTCTAGAGGCACAAAAAACTATGCCCCTCCCCAGGTGGACACAGGCTTGCTTCTTCCCAGGACTCCTGATAGGTCCTGGCTAGAGGCCGCTCACTTCCCATAGGCCAAGTCTGCAAAGGAGCTGGTGCAAGAAGCCAGCTCATCCGTCGACACCGGAGGCACAGGCTCCACGCCCAGCACGAGGATCTACTGTTCTTTCAAACCAGACACTGCCAGGCTGAGGGATCCTGAGATGGGGACAGTTCTCGCCCTCTGCTGCTTGTGCTTGGGAGCACTGACTGGTCGTAAGTGGTGGGTCACACCGCACTTTCACTCTCTTCCTCCCCTGGGTGATAAGTGTTACTGGCTCAAGTCTGCAGAGCAAGTTCCGAGTTGAGCCTGGATTCAATTAGCTTAGACCATTGTTCCAAGTCCAGCAGTCTTCCCAGGACCTCACAGCCAACTCTTAAGAGACTCTGGATGAATTTAAGAAGGCGCTAGGGGAGACGCTGTGAGAACACACTCAGACAGACAGACAGACGAAGGGGATAAGAGGAGAGACGGGGTGGGGCTGAGAGCGTGAGCTGCCAGCCCAGGCCTGGGTACGGGTGCGTGGGGCAAACGTGGAGCTGTCCTCAGGGCGAGGCACTGCGCCCCTCGGCTGCCAGGAGAGCTGGCACGGCTCCTTCTCCAACGCCCTCCCTCAGTGCTGAGCCGGCACGCCTGCCCGTGGCCACCCAGCACCAGCACTCCCTGGGGTTCTGCTGCGCCGCCTTCCCGGGCATTTTCTCCCTCAAATAATCCTCTTCCCTGAACCTCTCCTGGGTCTCGTTCTGGGAGTTCCACCCAACGAAGGACCAGCAGGCAGCCTTCTCAGGGGTCTCTCTCCAGGGACCCTGGCCATGACACAGCCATCTGCCAGCACCTCAGAGAAGAGCTGGGTTGGACAGAAAGCCATGGAGGCAGGGCCTGGGTGCTTCTCACAGGGCTGGTCGCCACCGGGGCAGGGGGAGGCGGCAGGTGAGCGCCAGGCTGGGGACCCTGGAGGGGGTGGGGAGCTGGGAAGCCATCTCTGCTTTAGGCAGAACAGTAGGAAATGGGCCATTTTTTTTTTTTTTTTGGTGGTATTAGAGATTGAACCCAGGAGTGTTCTCTGAGCTATATTCCCAACTCTATTTTATTTTCTTATTTTTGAAACAGTTTCCCTAAGTTGTTGAGGCTGCCCTCAAACTTGCAGTCCTCCTGTCTCAGCCTCCCAAGTACTGGGGTTGCAGGCGTGCACCACTAGGCCCAGCTACAGCCTGACTCACCGTTTTCTTCTGTGGTACTGAAGATTGAACTCCGGAACACTGCACCTGAGTTACACCTCCAGCCCTCCCTCTTTACTTTTTTGACAGGATCTTGGTAGGTTGCTGAGTCTTCACTACGCTTCAAGCCCGAGATCCTCCTGTCTCCGCCTCCCTCACACCGGGATGACAGGCATGTGCCACCATGCTCAGCTTACGACCCAACGTTCTGAACAGGCTTCTGTAGCTGCTGAGCACAGACCAAAGGGGGCTTAGGAGCAGGGAGGCCTGGCGGCGATCCAGAGACAACGGGACTGGACCAGGTGACAAGGATGGGTACAGTGAGGTGGCTGATGTCACATGAAGACAACTGGCTGGGTGTGGGGTGAGAGGAGAGCTGAGGTGGTCCTAAAATCGGGCACATAACTACAGAATGCACTTGCCCTTTTTTTTGTACTCGAGACTGAACCTAGGGGCATTCCAACCCCAGCTCCACCCCAGCCCTTTCTGTATTTTGTTTTGAAACGGTCTCATCAGGCTGCTGAATCTTGCTAAGTTGCTGAGGATGGCCTCACATCTGCGATCCTCCTGTCTCGGGCCTGTGCGCCCACACCCAGCTGACACACTGCTCTCCTTAGGGGCGGAGGAAAGCCAGGCGGGGAGAAGCTTCCCATTTGAGCTTGACATGCTGGAGGACAGGGTCCAGGTGGGTGGTTAGGCTCAGGAATCTGAAGTTCAGGCAAGAGGTGCAAGGGAGACATTCAAGGGTCTTTACTATTGAATAGGAGACTTTTAATCTAAATCACAAGGCTAGTAAAGGTGGCCCAGAGAGCCCAGCAGCGTGGAGGCCGAGCACTGCCCCCACCAGTGATCAGGATTCAGGGCGGCAGAGGAGCAGATGGTGGGCGCAGTCTTTGAGGCCACCATCACCTCTGCCGGCTGCTGCTGACACGGAGCCTGGGACGCCAGTCTGCCGCGGCTTGGGGACACCCCGGAGCACCTCCGGTAATGCGTGGAAGTGAAGCCCGGGCCAAAGCAGCTCAGGGAGATCGTGCAGTAAGAGGTAGGACAGAGGTGCCACCTTATGCTTTTTGACCCCAGGCAAGGGGTAGAGTGCAGTGGTCAGGAGGCTTCCCGTGCCCTGTGCAAGGCCCGCTCTCGAGCAGGCAGCCCTGGCGCAGGAAGAGCACAAGCCCGGAGGGACCAAGAGCCAACCAGCACACGGGTCCCACCTGACGGCACGTCCGACGCAGGCCTAGTCCCAGCACCTCCACGCACATTTCTCTCAGAACTTTCCAAGGAACGTAAAGGAACAGACTGAGCCTCTGAAAACGGGGTGCGGGAGGACCAAGGCAGAGCGAGTTCCACAGACTCCTCCAAAGAGCCCCTGGGCTCAGTTAAATGACACCGGACACATCTAGCTTGCAAATGATAAGCTTTTATATGATTCAAAGAAAAAAGTTACATTACAATACTCATTTAAATAAGTCAAGGTCTGTTACATAAAACATAATTATGAAACACTTTAAATTTTGTTACTGAAACTACTCAAAGGCTCAAAGTAAAAAATAAAGAGTCAAGCAAAACTGCTCAGGCAATAAAGTGCACGGGGACCCCTCGTCACGCTCGGCCTCCCACACCCAGAGCCGCTCGAGGGGTTCCACGCTCAGACGACGACGAGGGTGCTGGCTCTCAGGAGGGTATTTTCCAGATGGAAACTGTTTTCCAACTTCTGATCTTTCAACACACAAATAGGGGTTGGGGTCTTTTGCAGAAGGGGTTTCTAAATCTAATGAGGAAATGGAAGCTTAAATTAAAATTTCGACACATTTACAATACTGTTCAGAAAATGAAGTTCTATGTGACAAGCAACCAAATGTTCAGACTTTCCACCACCCACCAGAACACTAGCAGGACAAACATCATTTTGCATATCATAATTAATTGTATATCCAAAGCTGATGCTGCTGACGACACACACGTGGTCAAAAGCATCTATGACTCACCATGAGAAGGCCTGGGGCGGGACAGGAGCTAAGTGCAGTGACAGTGCTCCTGCGACTGTATTGTCTTTTAACAGGAACTGTCCCAAACCGTGAAAATCTCAACATACACACATACCTAGGGTGTCAAAAGCAGTTGATACTAAAGGGCAAATGAATGGGTATCAAGTAACATACAGTGAATGACCAGGTGAGGGTCGAATCAGACTAAAAAGACTTGAACACAAAACCTAATCATTCAGTATTTTACCCATTTTAATAAATCAAGTGCCGATAAGCAAAGGCAAAAGACAAATCTAAATACATACTGCACAAAAAATATTCCCAGACTACCAAAATAGTGCAACGTTCCCTATTCTTATATTTATTCTGTTGCCTGAACTTGCAACATTTAACTGAAACCAGTTTCAGCAGCTGCCTGGACTCAGGCCGCCAGTCTCCTACAGACCCAGGACGCTGCTCACGGAGCTTACACGTGGGCCCATGGTCTAGTTTCTAAGTAGACCCGATTCCAAGTAGTTTTGTTTGGTCAAAACAATTTCCTTCAAACAAAATAAATAAAAGGGCAGCTAGGTGGCACAGCAATGCCACTGAGGCCGCGCACACACCTCCGCTGTTCACCCTTAATCAAGGAGCTGAACACTGGGGCCCACCGCGTGACCAGCACCTCCCTTCAGCCAGCTCTGGTGGAAAGTCCATGCAATCTTTCAAGGAGTCATTCTACCACAGGATGGTTTGGATAAGGCCACGTCAGAAGAGGTGAAAATCCACAGAGCAGCTGGGTTGGAGTCTGCGTTCTTTGTGGTGCCTTAGGTAAACAGAAGTGGGACGGCTTGTCCAGAGGCGGCGCCCACGACAGCCCCGTGCTCAGCTCCTGCGGGAGCTGCCCGGGGCCCAAGTACCACTGGGTGCATCTCCACAGCTCGCATCATGGAGGCAGGCGACTAGGTCTAGGCAAGCAAAATTTATAGTTTCTTGGGCTATAGGACTGGACTCTTGGAATTTCTCTTCAAAATTTTATGAAGAGGCTGACTGGCAAATTAATTTTTCCCTTCTCTTTAACAGGCCCTTATTCAACCAGTTCTAATTCCAAAAAAATTCTTAAATTTTAAAAGGTCTGATAACAAACTTGGAATTTTTTTTTTTTTTTTTTTTTTTGCTGAATAATGTACCAAGCTTACTAAAAGCAGGGTCATTATAAAATTTTGTTATTAAACACTGAAAATAAAGTTGTAAAATCATCTATCTATAAACTGGTGATTTACACACCAATAATATAAATATTTTTATAAAAAACAGTATAAAAATTAGTACCCTGTCTCATTTCTACAAAACACGAATAGGAAGATTGTAAAAAAATCCAGATTTTGTAAACGTTATTGCCAAAATTTGTCTGAATGCTGGTGGTTTCAATTTCCAAATTTTCTTCCACTTCCTTAAAAAAACAAAACAAAAAACTAACTTCTGAAACTACAAAAGATACCGAACAGGGTCTCAACCAGAAAAGAAAAGTCAACTTTGATCAGAACCAGTTCCCCAGCCTAGCTGAGCCTGAGGCCATGCTTTCTGGAGAGGAACCTCTGGGCTCCATTCCTGAAAGGAGGCCTTTAGGAAGCGGCTGGCGGGCAGGCCCAGCCTGCTCTCAGGCAGAGGCTGGCAAGGGGGCGAGGGGGCTCCCGGGGCTCTCTGCCGCTGCAATTCTGTTGAGCTTGCCGACCTCCGTCTGCCAGCCTGGGATCTTCTTGGTGGCCATGTGGCGTCGGGCATGTTTTGTGAGGTGGTCACTGCGCATGAAGCGTCGGTCACACACTGGGCACACAAACTTCTTCTCTCCCGTGTGGGTTCTGCGGTGGCGAGACAGTTCATCTGAGCGCGCAAACTTTTTATCACAGCCACCCCAGCTGCAGCTGAAGGGCTTCTCCCCTAAGAGGCAAGAAAGCACATCAAGGGAAATGGAAAACGCTCAGCATCTCACTGCTTAGGTTATTCCTCCATGTCATTTAAAAATGGTGTGCAGCCAGGCACGGTGCTGTCGGATGTCATCCCAGAACTTGGGAGGCGGAGACAGGAGGATCACAGGTTCAAGGACAGCCTCAGGCGGTATAAGACTCTCATCAACATGGTGAGACCCTGTCTCAAAATAAAAATAAAATAAGCCTGGGGTATAGCTCAGAGCTAGAATGCCCCTGGTTTCAATCCTCAGGAAAACACACGCATGTGCGCGCACACACAATTTTGTCCACCAAAATCTCAGAAGATCTTAATATTTTGGCCTTGGATTCAGAGACCAAGAAATCCTTCAAAATGCACTTTTCCTCCATCATACCCAAGATAAATGTTAGGGTCAAAGATGTCAAACCAGTCTCTCAAAAATTTTTAAGCAGAAATGCGTCTGTTGTAGCTTAGGATACAGGGATGAGTTCCCAGGGGCATTCGACCTCTGAGCTACACCCAGCCCTTTTTGTTTTTCAGTTTGAGGCAGGGTCTCACTAGGTTGCTGGGGTGTAAGGGCCCTGTGCCCACCATGGATTAACAGATCCCCGCAGGAGGAGCTCTCTCGTCAATGTGAGCCTTCTGTGGCGTGCTGGCTGTCTTGTCCTGGGATGCCCTTCGCCATGTTACGCTGCGGCAGGAAGGCCCTCAGCAGAGGCTGAGCAGGTGCACACACGCGACCCTGGGCTCGCACCTCCAGGGAACTGTGAGCCGACAGGCCCTGGTTTTTATGAAGTGCGTCTCAGATGCCCTCCCTACTCACAGGTCCCCCACCGCTGAGCAGCGCACCCCGTCCAGGTGCTGGGAGGCTGCAGCCCTTGTCACAGGACCAAGGCCCTGACTTGGTTCAAACAACCCAGGGCGCCCACACACTCTACATGATCCCGATTTAATATTTTCCAGGTTGGTAGAAATATATGGAAAATACTTTTGTCCAAGTAAACTTACTCAGTTTCTATTTCTCATTAAAATTCCGTTGGAGTGTTACAAAATGGTACACAAGGAGGGAATTCTTCAGAACCCTCTCGGTTAGTTAGATCCAAGTACGTTGGGAAGCATGAGAGAAATTCTGTGAGCACACTGTAATCATGCCTCATCATGATTCAGAGCCACAGAGGCACTCAGGGAGCCTCCTGCTCCCGCCCTCCCTGAGTGACAGAGGCACTCAGCACTCAGGGGGCCTCCTGCTCCCGCCCTCCCTGAGTGAGAGGCACTCAGCACTCAGCACTCAGGGAGCCTCCCGCTCCCGCCCCTCCCTGAGTGACAGAGGCACTGGGCACTCAGTGAGTCTCCCGCTCCGGCCCCACATCACGTCTAGTAAGGTCCCCCTCATCTAGCCCCCCCACGTGCCTCCTCCCTGGCCCCTCACTCGGCCATCTCTCCTTTGTCCGAGGTCCCTCCCCCTCGCTCCTGCATGAGGGATCATCCCAGCTTTCACTTGTGACTGGCTCATCTCACTTAGCAAACATTCTCCCGTAAGGAGCTTGTTTGATTCCACATCTCTTGTTATTTCTTGTATTTCTCGTGATTCTGTTAGTGGAGGCTACTGAATAAAGAGGAAACCCTCATTCAGCCCCACCCATCTGGAATCTGGTTGGGCAGACTCAGCACAGAGCAGAGATGGCCACCCCTAGGAACCGAGCAGGCGCGTGTCCTCAGGGGCACCTTCCACTCTGACATCGGCACAGCCCTCAGCCAGGGCTGGCCATCGCTTCCCAGTGTCAGACACCCCGAATTTATATCCGTAAGACAAGTATAACAAATATCTAGAAAGTAAAGGCAAATGGGGAGACACACACTGAGCCAGTAGGATGAGAGAAGGCAGGTCAGGGAGCAGTCCAAGAACTGACTTTGGGCTGGTCCTGGGAGGGTCTAAGGGTCTAAGTAGACATGGAAAGAGGTGAGGTGAAGGTGGAAACGCAGCATTGAAGCAGAGTCACACGTGTTTGCAAAGAAACAAGGACATCGGGAGCCAGGCTGGGGCCACATCCCCTGTGCAAGCGGCTTCCACGGTCAGAGGGAGACTGCGCTAATCAGAACACAGCCTGTCTTAGCCAGGTCTGGGGGGCACGCTTGGAATCCCAATACTTGGGAGGCTGAGACAGGAGGATCACAGGTTTGTGGCCAGCCTCAACTACTTAGTGAGACCCCCTGAAACTTAGTGAGACTGTTTCAAAAATAAAGAATAAAAAATAGGGCTGGGGGTATAGCCTAAAGATAGAATGCCCTCCCCTGGGTTCAGTCCTTATACTGAAAAAAAAAAAAAAAAAAAAAAAAGTTCTCTTAAGCATTTTTTAGAACCCAGGCACAGTGGTGCAGGCCTATAATCCCAGCTACTTAGGAAGAAGAGGTAGAAGGATATCAAGTTCTAGGCCAGCCTGAGTACCTTAGCGAGACCATGTCTCAAAATAAGAAGGGCTGGGGGCAGACCTCAAGTGAGAGCACTTGTCTAGTACACGTACAGCCTCGGGGTCAGTCTTCAATACCACCACTAGAAAAGGAAAAAAACAAACACATTTGGGAACAAAGTGCAATAGTCACTCCTCCAGCTCGGCTCTTCCTGTATCATACTCCAAACTGCAGCATTCTGCGGGAAAGGAGGTTCCATGACCAAGATCCTATGGAACACATCTTTACTGGAAAACCTTAGTCCTATCATGAGCATACATGAGTTTCTAAAACAAAGTTTAACAAACTGTTTAACCAAAGAACCCTTAAGAAAACACAAAACACCGCAAAGGAACAGTAAGTCAAAAAACACCTGAGAATGATGCCCCATCTAGGAGTGACTCCGCCAGGCTGCACTCAGAGCCACGGCAGCTTGCCAGCCACTGCCCTCGCGACCTACAAAGCCATGGAGCTCGAGCTCAGCAACGCCAACGCGGATTCAGTTCCCCGGCCACACTAGCCCAATTAAAATGCGTGTGGCTGTCTGAAGAGCCAGCGGACTTTCCCATCACTGCAGAAGCTTCTACTGTACAAGTGGCCTGGACACCAAGGATGTCACCAGGTCATTAGAGTTTTGTGTGTGACCTTCACCTGAATGAAAAATCAGGTATTCACTAAAGAAAATGAGATACTTTGAAAATATTCTAGAATTTAGCTAGGCATGGTGGCACATGCCTGTAATCCCTGTACTTGGGAGGCGAGACAGGAGGATCACAGGTTTGAGGACAGCCTTAGCAAGTAGTGAGACTCTCTTCAACTTAACAAGACCCTGTTTCCAAGTAAAGGCAGAATGCTCCTGGGTTCAATCCCTAGTACCACACACACACACACACACACACACACACACATTCTAGAATCTGAACTTTTCTGGTTTGCACAGACCAGAAAGCTGGGTGCAGAAAGCTGGGTGTGCTCATGCACGCCTGCAATCCCAGTACTTGGGAGGCTGAGCCAGGAAGATCACAGGTTTGAAGTCAGCCTCAGCAACTCAATGAGGCTCGGACTGGGGGTGTTGTTAAGAGGCAGAATGCCCCTGGGTTCAATCCCCAGCACTGTAAGAATAAAATGCATACACAGTACAACATATCTACTGCAAAGTGGAGAAAAGGGGGCACTGGAAGTCACCCTAAAAAACACAACCACAGAACTATCCTACATTTTCCCTGCAGAGACGAAGAAAAGGAGCGCTAGCACTGACATCACCACTAGTAACCTAATCCCTACAAGATCTTGAGGACCCTTCAGAACTAGAGAGCCCCTTCCCCTCCAATGGCTCTGCTGCTTCTCAAGGAGTCATGCTGGCTCCCCTGGGCCCACCACCTCCACCCTACCCGCCCCAGTGCCCACCTGTGTGAGTGCGGAGATGAGCCTTGAGATGGGAACTTTTGAAGTAGGTCTTCCGGCAGCCTGGGAAGTTGCAAACGTAGTTCCTCCTTCGGGAGAAATCTACCTGAGGGATACAGTTTTGGCTGGAGGTGATGAACACTGGAGCAGGAGCAAGGGGCAACAACTTGGTGCTCCCGACGGCCATGACACCGGCTGGGCAGGAGGCGGGCTGAGGGAGGGCGCCCTGCGGCAGAACCAGCATCACGGTTCCCTGCGGCACGGGCGGGCCCACGAGCACAGGCTGCGGCACAGGCACAGCCTGGGGCAGGAGGGGCTTGACAGTCCCCACAGACGCCGCCGGTAACACGCCACTCTGTCCAGTCACAGGGATCATTTGGCAAAGGACAGGGGGACTGGAGACAGGGACAGAAATCAGAGGGGTGGTTTTCCTTGGCAAGTCATTTTCAAAATTCTTTGGTGAGCAGGTCTGAATTGCAATGGGCCACCCTGCCTGCTGGCTGCTGTCAGCGGGGAGCAGGCCACCAGACTTGTGCAAGCAAGGCTGACAGGAAACCGAGCTGGTGAGGCACAAACTGCCGGGGAGGCACGCGTCCTGCAGAGCTTCAGGCCGTCCGGGCAGCGGTGCTTCTCCTTCCCTGTGGCTGGGTGGGCGTCGTTCCTGAGTCTGGGCGGTAGGAAAGCAGGCGGGAACAGGACTCTCCCCAGTGTGGCGGATCACGCTAGTCACCACGGCCCTGTGGGGGGGGCCAGGGGCTGGCTCCTGCGGCTCCAGCTTCAAAGCTGGCAAGCCCCTTTCCACCCTCCTGCTCCGGGGTCTGGCTGCCACAGTGGAGGACGCTGGGAGGGCTATGGTTCCATGAACTTTGGAATCGGTTACTTGGGAAGGAACAGGTGTCCCTGCTGGTGGCTCCACAAGATCCGGGCTCTGAGGTGGAGTTATGCACTTTATTAAAGAAAAAAAAAAAAAAAAAAAAAAAAAGAGCACCATGTGAGAAGCTTGTTTTGGTTAGATTTTAAAAGAAATCCATTTGATCACATTGCCCCAGGGCCTTGAAGACTCATCCAGAGGAGCCTGGTCTGCGCCTGCTCCAGCGCCAGCTCTCAGGCCCAGGCGGCAGGCGCTGTCAGTCTCAGCTTCTCTCCCGTGGATCTCCAATCACACACGTGCTCCAATCACACACGCTCCGTGGAGGGAAGGTGGTACCTGCTCTGCGCCTTGCGCAGCTACTCAACTGAACAATTTTAAGCGCTAGGACTATGGCGAGAAAAACAAAAAGAAAAGCTTTCCACAGTAATCTTAAGACTAGCAAAAGCCTAGCCAGTGGTTCTGCATGAACCAAGCCCCTCTTTATTGCTCTCAGCCCACTGCTGAGCAACTCTTCAGAGGCCAGCAGCCAGGGCCCAGGCCTCCGCCACCCACCCGTCCCCTCATCCCTCTTCAAATGTGCTTTCCACACTCTTCTGCTAGCTTAAGCTTCCGACCCAAGACAATCACATCACAATTTTTATTTATGTTAGTAACCTGAAGTGCTCAACTTCTCCAAGCTAAGAAGCAATTTCTCTAAGCAATTTCATGGCTGTAGCAAGTTAAAAACAAAACCTAGTGGTTTACTGCACCAAACTCATACAAGAAGTCAGCTGCCATCAAAAGGCAGTGGTGCAGTGTTCCAACACAACTCACTGTATGATGTCAAAGCACATGCTTTCTCCTGCTCCCCACATACCCTGACCCTAGGACTGGTCACTGGGAAAACCTAAGGCCCAGCCCTAAGGTTCCCAGAGAAATGGGTAAATTCGTTTTTGTGCGCCCATCTGGAGGTCTTCTCTGACAGACCCTAACCAGGCTAGCGAGGATGATGTGCCAACAGGAAGAGCATTTGCAAGACCCAAGAAGAGCTCTCGTCTCCTTGGACTCGCACAGGAGGAGCCCAGGCAACTTGCGGTCGGCATCCCAGAGAATTCCCCCTGAGTTTTTGCACTCACTGAAGCCACTCCAGGCATTTCATTAAACAGCCTCTCCCCACCCGTCCTCTTACCAGAGTTGATAAGGAGTGGAAGTCCTTTGGTAGCTCAGGCGTGGCTGTGCCCACAAGCACAGAGGTGGTGACATCCCCAGAGTCAGACACAGGAGTGAGAGGCCTTATCTTTAATAGATCACCTTTCTGGGATCTTTGACCCCAGGAGCTCATGCACACAAGGGCCTCCACAGCTTCAATGTCTGTCTGCTCCAAGATGCTGCAGGTAGACCTCTCGCTGTCATGGCGCTTCCGCTCCAGGATTGACTCACATATGTCCATGATGTCAACCTACAGGCAACACAACACAATGGCTGATTCCCAGAACAGGGGAAAAACAAGGAAGGGAACCCCACAGGCACTGGCTGCGCACCCTAGGAGCCACACAGAGCACGCCACGCAACCAGCTCTGTGCTCTGCTAAGAGACATTTATGGATCGCCCGCCACAACTCTGCTTAAAGTTCTGAAGACTAAACTTGACTAGGAAGCAGTTCCCACTGAAAACCCCAACTCTTAAAAGGTTACTAAGGTCATGTTTTTCTTGGTAAATGATTAAGAAGACTACAGGGGCATAAACCAAGTGGCCAGTGTAAAGGTGTCACAGGAAGGATGAACAGATGAGGCCATCTAAGAGGTTCGCTGGTGAGTGAGACCAGATGACAGCTCTCAGTTGGCAAAGCCAAAGAACTATCCCTAGGAAACCATTTTTTGGAAACTGGACACTCGCCCAACTTCCTGGTGGCTGAACTCCATGGGCCCGATGCAGGTAGAGCCCACAGTGATTCAGCCTGTTTCCTTAGCAGATTTAGCAACATTAAGTCGCCGGTTACTGCCCCAAGGATAGGAGAGTTGAGCGGACAAGAAGAAAAGTACTTAAAAGGCCTAACACATAACCCAGCAAGGTAGTGCAGGCTTGTAATCCCAGCATTCCGGAGGCTGAGACTGGATGATCCGATGATCAAGGTTCGTGGACAGCCTCAGCTACTTAGTGAGGCCCTTTGCAACTCAGTGAGACCCTGTTCCAAAATAAAGAATAAAAAACAGGGCTAAGGGTGTAGCTCGGAGGTAAAAATGCCCCTAGGTTCCATAGGAAAAAGAAAGGTCTAACACAGCCTAGGAAAAGTATCTCTTCCACCTCTTTTTAACCAGGGGTGGAGAGGAAGCGAATGTAAACTGTCCTCTTCCAAAAGAACAACTCAAGTCTATAAAGACACACATTTCCACTCAATTTGCCTAAGCATAAAAACTTCCTATCTGCTCAGGACCCCTCGCGCCCTCAGCAAACAGGTGAAGCAGCTACCTTTGCAAACGCCACTTTGGCCGGCTTCTGTCCAGCAGCCTGCACCACGAACCCAACTCTGAGTCGGGCTTCGCCCCGGGCGGAGCCACACCTGACCTCCCGCTGCGCCATCTGCCCCCGAGCAGAAGGCAGGCCACGACCACCGCCAGGACACACGCGCGCCCCAGGTAGGAGGCGCAGGGTGGGGAGCGTGGTCCGCGTGCCGGGTTCCCGCCAGCCGCCCCGCACTCCCGCCCCTGGCCCCGCCCCTGCGTCCTCAGTTCCCGCCAGATCGTTTGCCCCGCCCTCGAGCCCTACCCTCGCCACGCCCCCGCCAGCGCCTCGGCCCGCCCGCCGCGCCCCCGCCCCGCCCCTCCAGCCACGCCCGGTCTTTGCCCCGCCCCTGGCCCTGGCCCCGCCCCGGCCCCGCCCCCGCCGCCCGCCAGCCGCGCCCCGCCCAACGGCCACCGCTCCCGGGCCCGGTGACGTCATGGCTGGAAATAGCCGGCGCCGGGCGGGGCGCCCCGGCGCGAGACAAAGCTGCGCGCCCAGCGGCGCGGGCACACGCCCCCTCCGCCCGGCCGCCCCGCCCGGCCCCGCCGCCCGCCCCGGACCCCGCCAGTGCGGCAGTCGCGCCCCGCCGACCCCGCACCTCGGGCCTCGCCCCTCCTCAGCCCGCGTCCTCCCGCGCAGCCCCCACTCACCGCGCGCGCGTCGCCCGGGCCCGCGGAGCCCGGCGTGTGCATGGTGCCGGCGGCCGGGAGGCGACCAAGCGGCCGCGGCGGCGGCTCGGCGCACGTGCGCGGCGGGCAGCGGCGGCCCGAGCTCCTGCGGCCGGCGCGCGCCTCCGCCGCCTCTGCCCGGCGCGGCCCTCGCGGCGCGGGCGGGGCGGGGCGCCGCCGAGGGAGCGGCCGAGGGGCGGGGCGGGGCGGGGCGCGCGGCCACCCCAATACGCCGCGCCCCTCGGGGGCGGGGCCGCCGCCGCCAGCCAATCCGCGCTCGGCCCGGGCGCCGCCGGCCAATGGGCGCCGCGGGGGGCCGCGTGATCGCAGCCTGGCCGCGGCGTGATCGGCAGGGCGGGAGGCGGCACGTGTTTGGGTCGGGGCCGGGGGCGGGGCCTGAGGCCCCGGAAAGTAGGGGAAAGGTCCCGGCGGCGGCGCGGCGGCGGCTGCGAGCGAAGCCCCGGGCCGCGACCGCCGGCCACAGCGGCAGCGGCTGGGGAGGAGGACCGGGACCCGCCCGGAGCCCCAGCCCTGCTTTGTGGGCTTGCTCTTGCTTTTGCGTTAGTCTGTCTTGCGCTCTTAGGAATGCATCCTTGGCTGGTCCTAGGTCTCTTCCTGCATCCGCTTATTCCTGCAGGCCCCCAGATCCCGAGCTTCCCGGAGTCTTCCACTGGGGCCCCCCCACCCCAGGCGTCTCCGCGGTAGCTCAGGCGGTGACCCCATTCTCCAGGCTCGGGAGAGCCACCTCCGCCTCCGGGAAGCCCTCAGGCCAGCTGGACGGAGCGGGCGCAGATCGCACCTTCTCCCCGCTCTACCGGTGCCAGCGTCTCTGGGCGTGGCTCTTCACTTACTCAGCCTTAAAATCTTTCAGAGCAGGAGCCCTGCGGGGTTTGAGCCCCAAGCCTGCAGCCTGGCCAGGGGACACCCCTCCACTGGCCCGCTGGGTCCTCATTTGCAGGGCCCTGATGTGGAGCAGCGTGCCAAACACTAAACAGCAGATGAGGGTGGACGGGCCCCTGGCTGTGCAGCCCGCCGCAGAGCTGTCCGCCCTGGCTGCTGACCCCCCTGAGGTGGGGCCCGGGGCTCTCACCCCTCGTGCCCCTCACGGGCCAGAGAGCGGATCTTCGTTGACGTCACAGAAGGAATGTTGGAAGATGAATCAATCTGATTGTCTGCCCCGCCAAGAGCTGGGGAGTCTCGGCGGAGGGCAGCGAGTGACCTGCGCGCGAGAAGACTTGGCCACTAGGTTGTGTTTTGCACTGCTTGAGACCCAGACCCACCCAGAGCTTCCTGTGTGTTAGGCAAGTTCTCACCCACTGAGCTCCGTCCCCAACCCCAGAGAAGACTTTCTCTTTGATACAGACATGATTGTTCTGCCTCTGTTTTTGTTGTTGTCTGTCTGTGGTACTGGGGATGGAACCTGGAGCAATACACCTCCAAGCTACACCCCCAGCTCTATTTTTTATTTATTTTTTGAAGTAGGGTTTCACCAAGTTGCGGAGCGCCTCACCACTATCCTCCTGTCTCAGCCTCCCAAGTACCCCAAGGATCTTTAGATCTTTCAGGTCCCCACTATGTTTGAGATAATGTTTGGATTAAAGTGTATTTTTTCTTTCTCTCCCCGGCCCCCTCATCAGACACATAGAGATTTATTTAGGAAAGTAAGAAATACACATTCAATATACGGTGGATTCTACTAATGTGTAGATGTTTGGCCAAATAAATACTGTTAAAATATGTAAAATTATTTGACTAAGCATTTATTATCTGAACTTAAAAAAAGGAATACACATTCGAGGGGGAGTGCAGGCCACTCCAAAAGTGAGCAGGAGCCCAGGTCTTATTTTCCCACACGCTATCAGTACCATTGCTAGGGTATGAATAATTGCCCCCCAGGATTCATGAGCTGGAAACTCAACCCCAAAGTCAAGTCCTAATGGTATTTGGAGGCAGCTCCTTTAGGAGGTAAGTAGAATTAAGTAAGAAGATCGGGCTGGCACCCCCAAGACTGCTCACATGGCTTTATAGGAAGAGGAAGAGAGGGACCATGGGAGGCCCTCTGCTGAGTGAGGATGCCCGGGCACCAAGCAGATGCCCCAGCGTGCACTTGGGCCTCCCAGCTGCCAGGGCTGTGAGCCGAGAAAACTGCCTGGCCTCAGGTATTATGACAACAGAAACCAACGGCGACAAGGGGTCAGGCCCCCTTTGCCACTTGTCACTCCTGCCCTCCTGCTGGCGCCGGGGCCTGGCATTTACCGGTCCTTTGAACATCTGCACAGATGCACGCTCCGAGCTTGTCATCTCCAAGGGAGCCCTTCTGCAGTGGTCTAGAGCTGACCCTGCCACTCCCTCTCTGCACTCTACTCCCTCCAGGGCGCTTTCCATGGCCTGTACCCGCCCCCGCGCGTGCGTGCGTGCGTGCGTGCGTGTGTGTGTGTAAGTGGGGATTGAACCCAGAGGCATTCTACCAATGAGCTACACCCTTAGCCCTTTTAATTTATTTTTTATTTCACAGGCCTCCAACCTGTGCTCCTCCTGACTCTGGGATCACAGGCGTGTGTCACCACACCCAGCTAGCTTTCTCATTTCTTTAGGTATTTGCCTCCCAAATCCCCACTAGAAAGGCCTTCCTAGGCCAGGGAACCTGTCTTAGTTTGTCCATATACGCTCATGGCAACCATTGAGTGAAAGAATGCATGAAGGTACCTACTGGACACCCACGACACCTCTCCTTCGGCATCCGTGGAAACGACCGCGTATTCTGCCCAAATCAGGGCTCCTGGCCTCCATGCACCCCGCTCCTTGATCTAGAGGTCTGTGTCACCTCACTCCTTGTTTCCTTTTGGGGACGCATCCAACCCTTTTCCTCCTAACACCTCTCCAACTCTTCTCACCATCCGCTCCTGCCCTTCTCCTGGCCACCGCGGGGCCTCCCTGCCTCCATCCTGACCACCTGCAGTCTGCCCCTCACTGCACCGGCAGAAGCATCCCCTAGAAGTAGACGGTACCCAAAACGTGGTCAGACCCTCGGCTGGAACCCCAACAGGAAGCCTTGACTCTTCCTGACCAGGCTCCCGCCAGAGCTTCCTGCGGCACCCCCAGCTTTGCCCCTCCCACTTTGCTTTCCCGCTGCCCTCCCGCTGTCCAGACAGGACCCTGTGCCCCCAGCACGCATGGCGCTGCCTTCTGCTCTGTGGGTGGTGGTCCTGCTGCCTGGAACATGCCAATGCTTGTCCACCTCGACTGTAGGACTCTGACGCCCCAAACAGCAGAAGATGTGGAGGAGCTCAATGGAGATGGAGCAGGTGGCTCAGAGTCAGCCTGGATCCAGGTCAGCATACCGGTGGCCAAGTCTTGCGACCTACCCACTCCTTCCTGCAGGACAGGAGGGGCAGCTCTCCCAGGACCTGGGGCCCCCGGCTGTCTTTGCTCCCTGGACTGGGAACTTGGAAGGTGGGCCGGCTGAGGACTCTGAGCATAATCCCCAGTTCTTCCCACCTCTAGCCTGTCTACCAGACTGGCAGGCGGGCTGAGGATGATGCCAAACCCCTGATTACAGCCCAGCCTGCGGTCGGAGGGGTACTGACGTGTTTGTAAGCCAAAGACAGTTGCATGTCTTACACTCAGAGACAGCCTGTCATCCCCGCAGGCCCCGGGGGAGAGAGTGGTCTAGGAGGCAGACTGGACACGGCCTGTGTCGAGAGCATAATCCCACAGGCCGAACGCCACCGCCCTCCTGCGTCCTTGGAGAGCCGTGCACACGCACACGTACGCTTGCGCAAAGGACGGGGCGCTGTGCACCCTCCGAGCCTCGGTGACTGATAGGCATATGGCCTATCAGTATATGCAGAGCAGCCTCATTCTTTGTGATGGTTAAGTAACGTTCCATTATCTGGATATGTTGTAATTTTTCACACTTGCAGCTGAGTGACCGGGACGGCGGGACTGTTTTCAGGTTGCCAGGAGCATCGGGAGCCCATAGGCGCGCAGCCACGACGGCTAGTTCCTGGGCTAGGAACCACCGGGCCAACCGAGCTCTACATTTTTTTAAATTTTTTTTTCTTTCATTCCCTCCCACCCCCAGTAGGTGTGAAGAAGTATAGTGTAGACTTAGGAAAGTGCAAGAACTTGCATGTACAACTAAGTGAACGTCTACAAGGCAAACTCACTGTGTCAAGAAACAGAATATTCACCAGGTGTGATGGCACACGCTTGTAATCCCAGTACCTGGGAGGCTGAGATAGGAGGAGTGCAGGTTTGCAGGTTCGTGGCCAGCCTCAGCTACTTAGTGAGACCCTGTTTCAAAATAAAGAATAAAAACTAAGGCTGGGAATGTAACTCAGAGGTAGAACGCCCTGGGTTCAACCCTGTCATGCGTGCCCACGCACGAGTGCACACACACAGGGAATACTAGCAAAGCCTCCTTGAACTGCCTTCAGTCAATGGTCCCTCCACCTGAACCGCTCTCAGAATAATCCTCATTCTGACTCTGTGTGTGTGTGTGTGTGTGTGTGTTACTGGGGATTGAACCCAGGAGCATTCTACCTCCAATCTATACCCCCAGCCCCTTTTTAAAAGTTTTTATTTTGAAGCAGAGTCTCACTGAGTTGCAGAGGGCCTCACTAAGTAGCTGAGGCTGTCCACGAACAACGATCCTCCAGTCTCAGCCTCCCAAATGCTGGGATTACAAGCGTGCACCACCATGCCCGGCTTATATTTATTTTGAAACAGGGTCTTGCTAGTTTGCTGAAACTCTCACTCCTTGCAGAGCCTGTCCTCAAACTTGCAATCCTCCTGTCTCAGCCTCCCAAGTACTGGGATTACAAGCATGCACCACCACACCCAGCTGTTCTGGGATTTTCTGACTTTTATTAAACTAAGTGGGAGAGTGAGAGCTCATAGTATTACCCTGTATTTCTTTGATGGACTCTACTTGAGAACTTTCTACATATTTAAAAGCCATCTTGATTTTCTGTGAGCTTTGGAGGGGATTTTAGCAGCACAGAAACATGAGTATGTGTGTATACTCCTGTATGTGAAGGGAGAGAGTCTGTGGAGAAGAAATGCTACAAGAGTGGGGGAGGGGCCTGGTGGAATGAGGTCAGAGAAGCCAGGCGGGCAGGAGAAGGACCTGGCCTGGGGTACAGCGTAAGGGAGAGACCGTGCTTAGAGACGCAGTGAGGTTCTAGAGTAGAGAGGAGGAAGGTCGGGTGCTCCACTGTGTCCCCTAGCTCACTAAGTGAGACCTGGTTTCAAAATAAAGAATAAAAAAATAGTGCTGGGGATGTAGCTTGGAGGCAAAATGCCCATGGGTTCACAAACAAACAAACAGAAGGTAGGCCCTTTAAGAAGTGATTAGGAGCCCTCAAGAATGGATTCATGGGCACGCTTGTAATCCCCAGGCGGAGGCAGAAGGATTATGCAGGTTCGAAGCCAGCCATGCTGGCTTAGGAGACCCTCTTTCCAAATAAAAAGTATAAAAATAGGTCTGGGAGTGTGGCCCGAAGGTAGAAGGGCTTCCAGGAACCCCAGTACCACCAAAAACCCCCAAAACAACAACAAAAAAAAATGGATTCATGCTGTGGGTTTACCCTTACGAAAGGGTAAGTTTGCCCCTCTTGCCCTCTCCTTGCCCTGCCATGGATGAGAAAGCAAGAATGCCATAACCCAATGCCAGCCCCTCGTCCTTGGATTCCCACTGCAGAATCACGAGCCAACAGAGTTATGTTACTGATACTGAAATTTTTAATGTTACTGAAATGTTAACGCATTGGTTATAAATTATGCAGCCTGTGGTATTCTGTTACAGCAGAATACAGGAGACTAAGCCATGCAGCTAAAATTATAGCTGGGTGTGGTGGCACAGGCCTACCATCTTGGGAGGCTGAGACAGGAGGATCGGCGGTTCGCAGCCAACCTGATCCACATCCCCTGAAGTCACCCAGTTCCCCTTCTTGGGGTCACAGCCGGCCAGCCCAGGCCCTGGCAGCTCTTCAGTACCTCAGCCTGTGGCTAGAGCCCAGCGGTGAGACCAACGAGGGACCGAGGAGTTCCTGGCCACAACTCTGCCCATCCATGTGCCTTCCAAGCTGGGGAGGAGGCTCAGGTCCACCCGTCCTCCCTGTCATTCTTTGGGTTGCGCTCACTGGGCTGGAAGCAGCCAGAGACCAGGGTGTGCTGTGAAGTGTCTGGGTTCTCAGCCAGCTCTCAGGTTGACTGCGCATGCTAGGAAGCGATTGACTAAGTGGGTGGATTAACGAATCACAGGCCATGATCCACGGACCTGTCCAGTGACTGCCCAAAGTGAGTACCTCTTCCCCCGACAAGTGCAGCCTCCTGGCTCCCTCCCCTGGGGACGCTGGGAATAGGAGCAGAGGGGTGTGTGGGGTAGTTAGGCCTGGCTCGCCCAGGTCAACCTGCTCCTGGGGACACTGAGGCCCAGCAGCCAGCCCCACACAAAGCCAGAAGAGAAAACACGTGATGCCTGGACTGATGTGTGAGCTACAAAGGAAGTTCAGACACTGGGTGAGCACCAAGGGTGAGCCTTGTGCTAGGCCCGGCTCTTCATGTCTCCCATCCTCCCATTTTTGCCCCCTACTTTTTTTTTTATGGTACTGGGGATGGAACCCAGAGCTACACCCTCAGCCCTATATTTGCTTTTTATTTTGAAACAGGATCCCACTAAGTTGCAGAGGGCCTCATGAGGTTGCCGAGGCTGACCACGAACCTGCGACCCTCCTGTCTCAGTCGTCCCAAGGACTGGGATTACAGCTGTGCGCCGCCATGCCCGACTCAGCCCCATTTTATTTATTATTTATTATTTATTTAATTATTTAGCTTTTGCGGGTCTGGGGATGGAACCCAGGGGCATTCAACCTCCAAGCTATACCCCGTGCCCTATTTTTTATTCTTTATTTTGAAACACGTCTCACTAAATTACGGAGTGCCTCACCAAGTAGCTGAGGCTGGCTGCGAACCGTGATCCTCTGGTCTCAGCCTCCCAAATGCTGGGATTACAAGCATGCGCCACCACGCCCAGCTTTAGCCCCATTTTATAGATTAAAAAAAAATGGAGGAATAAAGAGTGAAGCACCCTGCCGTCTTCACCGGCTGGTGGGTGGTGGGCCAGGATCCACCTCTGGGACTCAAGTCCAGAGCTGCTTTTCCTCTGTCTCCTGGGAACGTGGGCAGTGCTGAGTCCTTGCAAGTGGGCATGGCAGAGGCCTTGGGCAGCGCCTCCCAGGCGCAGAGGGGATGCTCAGCTCTCCGTCCCTCCCTCGTCCCTCGCAGGCTGGGTGAAGGAGCAGGCGCTGAGCGCCTCGTCCTCATCCACTCCCAGCCTGCCTTCTCTGCCCCAGGGCTGCTGTGCTGGGTCTTCCTTCTGTGTGTCTCCAGGTGGGGGCACCCTTTCTGTGTTTTGTCCTTTTGAGAGGGGAAACCAGGTTGTGCCTATGGGTCAGATTTGCTGTGGGAAAGACCCAGAATGGAGCTGGAGGTAGAGTGGGTCCTTGGAAGGCTCTTTGAGGGGCCAGGCACATAGTAGGGCCTTGCAGAACCGGGGAAAGCACAGTTTCCTGGGAAGGGGCCCCAGGTGCTCAGGGCCACAGAGACCCTGGGGGACTAGGGCCCGCCCCTGCTCTCCGAATGCTTCGCCACTAATGGGGCTGCCCCACAATCAGGATGCGCTATCTGTCAAGGGCCATGTGGGCAGCAGAGGGGACCTAATTATTTCTGCCTGAGGGGCTATGGGCAGGGCTGGTCTGGGACAGTCATTTGAGCTGGGGGTTAGGAGACAAGTAGGAAGTAGCCATCAGAGACAGAGGTGACCTTTCACTCCTAATGACAAGCCTCCTCAGACCTTGCATTTTCTGTCTCTTAGTGTAAGACCTGCCTATACACTGGGAGCCCAGTGCATGGGAATGAGCCTAGGAAGAAAACCTACAACGTCTTCTGGGCCAGTGGTCCTCAAATTGGAGCCTGGAAGGTATGTTAAAACACAGCCCAGGCCAGGCGTGGCAGGCTTGCAATCCCTGCGCTTGGGAGGCGGAGACAGGAGGATCACGCAGGTTCGAAGCCAGCCGCGCTGGCTTAAGAGACCCTGTTTCCAAATAAAAAAGTATAAAATAGGTCTGGAAGTGTAGCCTGGACGTAGAAGGGCTTCCAGGAACCACAGTACCACCAAACAATAAAAAATAAAAAATAAAAAACCCAAACCCACAGCCCAATAAGCTGGGTGTGGTGGCGCACGCTTGTAATCACAGCATTTGGGAGGCTGAGACGGGGGGATCTCCTCAGCTTCTACTTAGTGAGGCCCTTTGCAACTCAGTGAGACCCTGTTCCAAAAAAAAGACTAAAAATAAAAAATAAAAAATAGGGCTGGGGGTGTAGCTCAGAGGTAGAATGCCCCTGGGTTACATCCCCAGTACTACTACTAATAATAATACTAATGCTACTACTAATAATAAACAGGCTGCCAGGCCTGTCGGGAGCTTCCCAGGGCTTAGGGCTCCAAGGGCCTGAGAATCTGCCTCACACATTCTGATTGTCGGTTCCCGTGGTCCTGGGGTCATGCTCTACACACTGCTGACCTACTGATCTCATCTGAGCCTCTCATTTTGTAGAAGAAACAGAAACCCGAGAGCAGGAGCAGCGCATCCCAGTCGCCCCATGAGCGTGGGTGGAGAAACGGCTAGCCCCTGCCTCCGACTGCTCCCGACTCAGCCCTGCCTGCCCTGCAGGGCCAACCTGCCAGGTCTTGGACCGAGGGCCCCAGTGCTGTTGTTCAGAGAACAGCCGCGGACGAAAGCCTTGGGCAGCCAGCGTGGCCCTGCGCAGCAGCACGAACCAGCTCCTGGCCAGGGAGGGCAGCCTTCCAAGTGTCCCGTGGCCGCCCAGCCCCCTGCCCGGCCAACCGCTTGCAGCGAGTGTGCCGCCGGCCGGCTTCCCCAGTGACCCAGTGTGCGGCTGGCGCGGGCCCAGGAAGGGCAGCAGGGCCAGGCAGGGTGGGACGGGGCTGGCAGGGCTGGCAGTGTTGGCGTTGGCAGAGCGGCCGGGGAGAAGGTCACCCACAGTGACTTCGTGTGTGTCCCAGTGGGGGCCCAAGCAGGACTCGGTCAGGACATCTGCTCCGAGTCCCGCGGTGTGCCAAGTCCCTGTTCTGGTTGATGGGCACTTGCTGGACAGTGCCCGACTCCTCACAGTCTTGGGGGGGGAAGGCTTAACATGGCCAGCCTCCCAGCTTTGCACAAACATGGTTTTAACAACTCAAAGCGAATGCCCAGCCCAAGTCGGGCCAACCTCCAGCTCAGAGCTTTCTCAGGAATTTGGCTTCCCGGCAGCAGGGACTCCTGCTCACTGGTGTGCCCCTCATCGGGGTCCCTGTGTTAGCATCTTTTTTATCGCTCAATTGATCACAACTACCATTTCCCCCGTCTGTCTCCACCCTGAACTGGGAGCTCTTGATGCTAAGGTATGTAGTGGTCTAGCCTCAGACTCAGCCTGGTGTAGATTGGGATGGCTCGCCCAGATGCTAGCAGCCATTTAGCCAGGATGATCTTAGAAAAGGGTTCATGCCTGGATTGTTCCAGAGTCCCTTCTTGGACTCCTTTCAGGCTCAGTGTCACGTGCAGATCTGTGCTTGGGTCACTCTGGGCACCTCTGCGCCGGAAGCATCGGGAGCTGGGAGAATTGGGGTCCCCTGGCCTGCCTTTCCCCATCCCTTCCTGCCCCCCTTAGCTGTACCACTGCCCCTCAAGGATGGGCTGAGTGGGCGCCCTGGCCGCACTGCAGGACGACGTCTTTCTGATGGAAGCAAGCAAGAGACAAAGGAGACATTGGTCACCGGCTGCAGGCCCATCTCCCTGCAAGGTGAGCAATGGCGGCCTGGGGGCTCCGCTCTGCTCCTTTCTGTGTGCCCACGAGCCTGCTGCTCTGCAGCAGGCAAGCTCTGTTGAAGCTCGATGATCCCTGAGAGATGGGTGTGGCTCAATTCCTTCCTGACTTCAGGCAGGTTGCTTAATTACTCCGAGGCCATTTCCTCAGCTGTTATGGGGGGGGGTAAACACATCTATTCTTGGAATGTAGGGATTAAATGAGATTAGGTCGCACAAATACTTGGCAAAGGTACCTGCCACATAATAACTACTCCATTAGTAGTTAAAAAGAAGTCGTTCCAGGACGGGTGTGGTGGCGCACGCTTGTAATCCCCGCGCTTGGGAGGCGGAGGCAGGAGGATCGCGCAGGTTCGAAGCCAGCCTCGCTGGCATAAGAGACCCTGTTTCAAAAAAAATATATATAAAAATAGGTCTGGGAGTGTAGCACGGAGGTAGAAGGGCTTCCAGGAACCCCAGTACCACCAAAAATAAAAATAAAAAAACAAAATAAAATAAAATAAAATAAAAAGGGCTGGGAATGTAGCTTGGAGGTAGAATGCCTGTGGATTCAATCCCCAGTACCCCTCCCCCCAAAAAGAAAGAAAGCTAAAGATAATTTAAAGTGCATGTGGGGCGCATACAGTATGCCTTTTTTTCTTGGTGGTGGTGGTGGTATTGGGGATGGAACCCAGGAATATTCTACCTCCAAGTTACTTCCTTAGTCCTTTTTATTTTGAAACGGGAGTCTCACTAAGTGGCTGAGGGTTTTGCTAAATTTCTGAGTTTAGCCTTAAACCTGTGATCCTCTTGTCTCAGCCTCCCAGGTACCGGGATTATAGACCTGTGCCCAGCTAGCACTATGCCATTTTTATACAAGAAACTTGAGCATCTGAGGCTTTGGGAATAGTGGGGGTCCTGGAGCCAGTACCCGGCAGCTGTGGAGGGCTGCTGCGCTGCACTGCACCCGGCGGCTCTCTCACGCACTGGGAAGGCTCTCCACACTTCTTACCTTAGTTGCTCATGTGATCTGCCATGAGCCAGCCCGGGGAGTCCTTGGGCTGTGACTCAGGCCAACTTTGGTTTTCTATCCCAGAATATAAACCAGCTTGGTCAGTGTGTGGAGCCGGCCAGGGAGCCGCTGGCAGCTCCTGCTTTTGCACCCAAGGTCCAAGGCCGGTCAAGCCCAGGGAGGGAGCCTCCGTTCCCTTCTGCAGCACACACATTTCGTCTTTCCTTGGCCACATTCGGCACCAGCAAAGGCTCCCACTGGGCACAAACACAGAAAGTTCATGCATGGGTTAAGCCCCAGCCAGAGAGGCCCCAGCGGGAAACACCTCACACTCCGGCCTTATCAGGATCTGCCTGAGGCCTCTGGCCCAGTTACTGGTATCTGGGGTCCCAGCCGCTCAGCCCAGGAGGAGCCTGGGGAACCTAGGGAGTTACAGGGTGCCATGATCACCGGGGCTGGACGCTGTCCAAGGGCCCGGGTCCCTGACTGTGGGATGCCAGCGGTCAGCCTGGCCCTGACCCATTTTGATCTCAGGCCTGGGCTCAGAGTGTGGTGAACTCTGGCCCTCCATGACGATCAGTGCCCGCATATTTACAATGCGCTTTCTCCTTCACTGTCTCCTTGTGATTACCCAAGCCGAGGTCATTATCTCCTTACCTGAGTAGAGGAAGGAGGGGAGAGGCTACATTCTAGGTACAGGGCCTGGAGAGGGCAGGGAGGACCTGAGGGAGGACTGGGGCAGTGAGCAGCAGCAGCTGAGGCCACCTGGTAGAAGCAGCCCCTTTCACAGTGGCTCGCTGGGCGCTCCACGCTAAGCTGGCTCTCAGAGATGCACAGAGCATCTCAAAGGGGATGGATGGGAGGGCGGCCCCTGGGGTGTAGGCCCACCGGTGAGGCCCAGCTAACAAGCCTGTGTGCATTTCACTCTAAGAACCAAGCAAGTACTGTGTGCATGGGGGAGGGGGCCCCCAGGGGAATAAGGTGACCCCTGTGCACCTCAGAGCCGTCCTTGGCCATGATGTAGGGTAAACGGGCCAAAGCTGTGGCTGGGAGCCAGGCTGTGGGCTCCTGCGGTGAGGCCCATGGACTAGTTTTCTATGCTGATCCCAGGTGTCGTGGCTTAAAACATCCCCCACTTGTCATCTCAGTTCCTGAGATGGGCACTGGACCGGGCCTGGCGGGGGCCTGTCCAGGGGAGGTGTGAGTGGGCTGTGTTCACGGCTGCAGGCCCTCTAGAAGGGTCTGTCCTTGCCACGTTGCTGTAGGATGTGGGCCAAGGCTTCCCTCTGGCTCTGGCTGTGGGCTGGAGGCCACAGGGTCCTGGAGCCGGCCTGCAGCCCCTACCCTGCAGCCCTCTCCCTGGGCCTCACAGCAGGCCTCTCCCGCTGCTCTCCAGGAGCCCTGGCAGAGCCTGCAAAAGTACAGTGGAATCATGGGAGTGGCATCACCTGCGGCCTATGCTATTGGCTAGAAGCAAGTCACAGGCCCCGCCCACACCCAAGGGGAGGGGCTTCTATAGCTTCTGAGATTGTCTTAGAATTCTGCCTACTCCAGCTCCCTCCTTGCTCATCTGTGTAAACCCCCTTCACTCTCCATGGAAACCTGAAAAGAAGGTTTCCTATACAAGCCCACACACTAAACTGGTGCTATTGGCTGGCCAAGGTTCTGGAGCTTTCTTCCCAGATAGTCTCAGGGGGTTAGACACTACAGGGAAGTTGCTGGAAGATGTTCCCTTCTGTTTGTACCCATGAATTTTTGAAACAGTGTCTCACTGAGTTGGGAAGGGCCGCTGGCTGATCCTCTTGTCTCAGCCTCCCGAATGCTGGACTAAGATTACAAGCCACCATGACATTGCCTGTTTCACTACCATTGTGTGTGTGTGTGTGTGTGTGTGTGTGTGTGTGTGTGTGTGTGTCTGGGGATGGAACCCGGGGGCATTCGACCTTCAAGTTACACCCCTGCCCTATTTTTTATTCTTTTTTTTTTTTTTTTGGTGGTACTGGGGTTCCTGGAAGCCCTTCTACCTCCGGGCTACACTCCCAGACCTATTTTTACATTTTTATTTGGAAACAGGGTCTCCTAAGCCAGCGCGCGGCTGGCTTTGAACCTGCGCGATCCTCCTGTCTCTGCCTCCCAAGCGCGGGGATTACAAGCGTGCGCCACCACGCCCGGCCCTATTTTTTTATTCTTTTTGAAACCGGGTCTCACTGAGTTGCAGAGGGCCTCACTAGGTAGCTGAGGCTGTCCACGAACCGTGATCCTCCAGTCTCAGCCTCCCGAGTGCTGGAATGACAAGCGCGCCCGCCGCGCCCCGCTTCACCACTGCTTCTTGTTCACGTAAGGCCTCAGCTGTCCCAGGAGGATCTGTCCTGTCCGCTTCCCAGCATGGACTGCAGGGTGCTATAGATCGCCTTTGTGCTAACACCCACCTTCGGTTGGGCTCCCCAGCTCTGCTGCCCCCAGCCTCTCTCTTTCCATCTTTCTGTTCTTGGGGTCCAGTGTTTTCGATCCTTTTCCTCATGAGACCCTTCACTGATGTGGACACAGCCCCCAGCCGCCTCTTCCCCCAAACCTCCTCCCCCAGGGGCTGTGTCCACTGGGGGGCGCTCTACCCTGACACCCGGGCCTGTCTACACTACACCCATGGGCGAGCTGAAGGGACAAGGAGACGCACATCGGGGTGTATTTGAGGAAGTGGCCGGGCTGGAGAATTGTCAGGCGTGCTCCCAAGAGGGGACACGCCCACCCTGGGGCTCCACTTGGGGTTCTTGACTGTCCCCTTCGGAATGGATTCAGGTTTCGCATCTTTAGCAGGAACATCTCAGAAAGGACGCTGTGTCCTGACGTGCAAAACCGCGCCCTGGCTGGACGGGCCGCCACCATCCGCTGGGCGGTCTCTGGGGCAAGGCCTTGCGGTGACCCTGTGTCTTCTGTAGCTCAGAAGCCTCTCAAAAACCTGAGAGCCATTCTCAGGAGTGTAAGCAGCAAATGAACAAGACCTCAGACTGCAGGGCACCATGGGAGGACAACATCCTAAGTCTATACTTAGAGCCAACAACCCCAGCCGGTTTGGTCTCACTCACACCAGCCCACTCCTGGCACTTTCTGCTTCTCCAGTGCGGAGTGCCAGGGGCTCCACATACTTCTTCCTTGAACTCAGGGGCCAAGATACCCTCCCCAACCTTCCTGCCCCACCAGGCCTTGCAGGGTGATGGGCTCCTGGCTGGGGGATGGCGGTTGTGGAAACAAGCAGAGTAGTCTCAGCAGCCCTGGCCAGGGACTGATGGCGCTCATGGCGCTCAGGGAGGAGCACCCAAGGCGCCCGGTGGGGGTCCAGAAGCACTGGGTAGGTGCTGGGGGATGGGGTCCTGAGGCCCAGTTGAGGGTGGGCTTCCTGCCTGTCCCAGGCTCTGGGCCTGCATCTCGGCCTTGCTCAGGGCGAGACGCCCTTCCAGCCCAGAGCAAGAAGAAGGCTTGGGCTGGGCGGCCTTCATGCCCACCACATGTGACTCCCGTAAACTCCAGAGGCCTGGAATCGTCTGGAGGCCAAGGCTGAAAGCAGGGGAAAGGTCATAGTGTCTGCCAGCTGTGGGGCCGGGAGCCAAGGCCGGAAGAACAAAGCAGCGCTGGCCAGCTGGGCCAGACACGCAGCCCTGCCTGGCCGCCGGCCACCCGGGAAGGCCGCACATACCTGCGGCCGGGCCGCTGCTCTCCAGGCAGACGGCAGGCCCGTTGGGGAGGAGCTGGTAAGGGGGCCAGCCCCAGCCTCTGCCTCCTTCTGCCTGGATGGAGGCTTCCCAGGTCCCACACCTGGTGGTCCTAACAGGGGGCTTTCTTTGTGTATGTGTGTGTTCCTGACTGGGGATTGAGCCTAGGGGAATTCTACCTCTGAGCTACTCCCTCAGCTCTACTTTATTTTTATTTTTTATTTTTTTATTTTTTTTATTTTTTTGCAGTACTGGGGATAGAACCCAGGGGCATTCTACCTCCAAGCTATGCCTCCAGTCCTTTTTTTTTTTTTTAATATTCTTTATTTTGAAACAAGGTCTCACTGGGTTGCAATGGGCCTCACTAAGTAGCTGAGGCTATCTTCCAACCGTGATCCTCCTGTCTCAGCCTCCCAAATGCTGGGATTACAAGTGTGTGCCACCATGGCCAATTTATTTTCTTTTATTTTTTTGACTTTTTTTGTGGTACTGGAGATGGAACTCAGGGGCATTGTACCTCTGAACTACATCCCCAGCCCTATTTTTTTATTCTTTATTTTGAAACAGGGTCTCATTGTATTGCAAAGGGATTCTCTGTCTCAGCTTCCCAACTGCTGGGATTATAAGTGTGAGCCATCACGCCCAGCTTTATTTAATTTAATTAATTAATTTATTTTGCGGGTCTGAGGATGGAACCCAGGGGCATTCGACCTCCAAGGGGCACCCCCCAGCCCTATTTTTCATTCTTTATTTTGAAACAGGGTCTCACTAAGTTACAGAGGGCCTCACTAAGTAGCTGAGGCTGGCCAGGAACCGCGATCCTCCGGTCTCAGCCTCCCGAATGCTGGGATTACAAGTGTGCGCCACCACGCCAGGCTGTATTTTATTTTTTTAGTTTGAAGTAGAGTTTTCCCAAGTTGCTGAAGGCCTCACTATGTTGCTGGGGCTGGCTTCGAATATCTGAGATCCTCCTGTCTCAGCCTCCCACGTACTGGGATTACAGGCGTGCGCCACCTCACCCGACCCTGTTGTTTCAAGTATGTTCAAAGAACCGAAGAGAAACATCGCTGAAGAGCTGGTGTGGGAATGTTAGGGGTGATAACTCCTCCTGGAAATTGTAAAAAATAAAATGCGGCGGGTCCCATCGGAGCACAGATACACGCAGGAGTCCGATATGATGATATGCATGCCTTCATTCGTGGAGAGTCGGCCGCCAGCACCCTCGGCCTCTCTGTCTCTATGGGGCTTCTCTCTTTGAGGTAGCAGACAGATTCCCTTAAATCGAGGGGCGTGGTCTCCTCTGGGAATCACAGGGCTCCGCCTCCTAGCTTCCGGCCCCGCCCCCTGCGGGGCAGCTGCTCAAACCTTTCAGAAATAAGTGTTGTAGGGTGGTAATCTCTTCCTCAATGATTGCTTTTTCCAAAAGAAATATTTCAAATGGAAAGCCTTAGTAACTAGGGAAGAAAAAGAGGTTGATGGGAAGAGGTCCTTAGGAAGGTGGGGTACAGTTAAAGGGAAGGCCATGAGTCAGGGGTCTGGAGCAGTCCGTTTAGGGAACCGGCACTGTGCAAGGGGTTGTGTTCCCTGGGGTGGGAGGAGACAGAACAAGGAGCGTTCTAGAGCGAGGGGCTGGGCCATGTTGCTTTGCAGAGTGGGAAATGGCAGCGGGCCTCCCAGTGGGGAGCTGTGTTCAGCCTGGGCTCCGTTCCCCCTCATGGAGACGCCTTTGGGGAAACCACGCTTTTTGTCAGGGCTTGGTGGCCTGCGGTTTTCTTCCTGTTGGACACTTCCCCAGGGCGCTACGCCCTGCAGGGTCATGCGGGCAGTGAGCTGGGCCTCCTGAGAGTCTAGGCCTGAGCTCCCTGTATTTCTCTTCTCGAGGGCCGCTCCACCTTCCCTCAGGTACAGCCGAGTCTTGCCCTGACCTGCTGCTCATTTCTACCTAGCTGCCTAACGAGAATGGCGCTAAACCGGACCGCAGGCCCCTCTGGCTGAGGCCAGCGAGCCCAGAGCCACCTTGTGCCTTCCTCTCGGCCAGCGCGCCCTCCGAAAGCTGCCTTGGCATGGCTGGCAGATTGGGAGTCATGCTCAGGAGGCACCAGGAGCCCCTGGTTGGGGCGAGTCTGGTTTCTCTGAGGAGGCAGCGACTTCAGAGGGAGGGTGGCCCTGCTGGACCCCTCGGGCTGCGCACGTGCTACTCAGAGGATAGACTTAAAGTATAAAAATGGAAGGAGGGGTCGGCGACTGGCAGTGGTGGACACTGGAAAGGACGCTGTCTTCACACCGCCAGCTCCGTGCGGAGGCCGTGGAGAGCGGCTGTGAATGTGGTGTGATGGGTCACTGAGCCCCTGAAGCCCAGGACCCCTCTGCGTGAGAGAGAGATGAGGACCTGCCTGCCTCCGCTCTGCCCTCCCCACCCGCACAACATTGCTCCGTTGCTTCTGGAATCGAGGGCAGAACTAGACCCTTGCTTCTAGAAGAATCTTGCCTCCAGGATCTAATCTTTTTTTTCTTCTTCTTTCGGTACTGGGGATAGAATCCAGGGGCATTCTACTTCTGAGCTACACCCCAGCCCTATTTTTAAAATTATTTATTTATTTATTTTTGCATGTCTGGGGATGGAACCCGGGGGCATTCTATCTCCAAGGGGCACCCCCAGCCCTATTTTTATTCTTTATTTTGATACAGGGTCTTACTGAGTTGCAGAGGGCCTCGCTAAGTAGCTGAGGCTGTCCGGGAACCGTGATCCTCCTGTCTCAGCCTCCTGAATGTGGGGATTCCAAGCCTGCGCCACCACGCTCCAGGATCTATTCCTGCAAGCTAGACCCTTAGAATCTTGCTTCTAGAATCTAAGACAGAATCTTTTGTTCTTTTTCTATTTTTATGATGTGTGTGTGTGTGTGTGTGTGTGTGTGTGTGTGTGTGTGTTACTGGAGATTGAACCCAGAGGCATTCTACTTGGAGCTAACTCCCAGCTCAATTTACTTGGAAACAGGGTCTCGCTAGATTGATGAGTCTCACTACTTGCTGACGCTGTCCTTGAGCCTGCGATCCTCCTGTCTCAGCCTTCCCAGTACAAGGATCACAGGCATGCTCCACTACACCCAGCTCTCCCTCCCTCCCTTCCCTTCTTCTTTCCCTCTTATTTATTTATTTGTGGTACTGGGGATTAAACCCAGGGGCCTTCTACCTCCGGGCTACACTCCCAGACCTATTTTATATTTTTATTTGGAAACAGGGTCTCTTAAGCCAGCGCGGCTGGCTTCGAGCCTGCGCGATCCTCCTGTCTCCGCCTCCCAAGCGCGGGGATGACAAGCGTGCCCACCACGCCCGGCTGGGATTTTTGTTTTTAAACAGGGCTCCTTAAGTTCCTGGGAGTCTTGCTCTGATTTTGAGGCTCATCTTGCTCTGCTGCTGCTGTCCGACAAAGGCAGAATGTTGAGCCAGATTCTTGAATCTAGAATCTATGAATCTTGCTTCTAGAATCTATTCTTAAGAACTAGAATCTTGTTTCTAGAATCTAAGGCAGAACTGGGAGGTGCAGCCGGGCGCGGTGGCGCACGCTTGGAATCCTAATATTTGGGAGGCTGAGACAGGAGGATCGCAGGTTTGCAGCCAGCCTCAGCTACTTAGCAAGTCCCTTCGTAACTCAGTAGGACCCTGCTTCAAAAACAAATAAGAGTAAAATTAGGGCTGGGGGTAGCTCGGAGGTAGAATACCCCTGGGTTCCATCCCCGGTACCAAAAAATAAAAAATAAAAAAAAAGAATTAAAAAAAAATAGGGCTGCCTGGGGTATATAGCTTGGAGATAGAATGACCCGGATTCAATTCTTAGTAACACACACACACACACACACACACACACACACACACACCCAAACCCGAGAGCCACACAAGGGTAGCTCCCCCCTCCATCGGCCTGTCCCCCAGGGGCTCCCCAGAGGGGGCACTTTTCCTCTGGAGCCAGGGCGGGAGCCTGCAGGGTGTTTGCTCTGTTATCACTACCAGCCCCGCAAACAGAGATGGAGTGCTCCGTGCAGGTGCCTGGCAACCTGGCCATTGGCCACGGCGCCCCTCATGCTCTACCTGTACAGACAGGGTGGTAAGCCTGCTGTCCTGCTCACACCTGACGGGGCAGATATTGCAGGGTGACAATCTGGCCTGCTGGGAGTTGGGAACTGCAGCAGAGAAAAGGCCTGGGGCCAAGGAGGCCTGACAAGGCGGGTGGGAGCAGGGCTTCCACCTGGGCCTCGTGCTGCAAGGTGGAGCCCCAGCTCTGCGCGGACTGGGCACTTGAGGCACCCACCTTGGAAAGCAAGTCCCTCCTAGACACTACCCAGGGCAAGGGTAGGGAATGGCGTCTGCTCACCCCCGAGATGAGCACCTCATGACCTTGGGCATATTAGGGTGCTCCAGAATTGACAGAATACGTACATATGAGATGACAGATGATTGGTAGATGGTAGATGGGTATGAAGGGGGATTGGCTCACAGTTGTGGAGGCTGAAAAGTCCCATCTGCTCACTGGTAGCCTGAGGGGCTAATTCAGTCTAAAGACCAGAGAGCTGCCAGCAGGGCAGTGGCTGTGGGTGGGAAGGGTAAAGGATGTAAGTACCAGCCTGGGTTCAAAGGCTTGAGAACCAGGGAGTGGGTGTCTGAAGGCAGGAGAAGACGGGTGTCCCAGCTCAGGAAGAGTGAGGCAGGAGCCCTGGCGCACACCCACAATCCCAGCATTTGGGAGGCAACTGAGCAAGGCCTTGTCTCAAAATGAAAGGGGCTGCGGGGCGTGGTGGCATACGCTTGTAATCCCCGCGCTTGGGAGGTGGAGACAGGAGGATTGTGCAGGTTCGAAGCCAGCTGTGCTGGCTTAAGAGACCCTGTTTCCAAATAAAAATATATAAAAAAAATAGGTCTGGGAGTGTAGCCCGGAAGTAGAAGGGTTTCCAGGAACCCCAGTATCAAAAAAAAAAAAAAGGACTGCGAGTGTAGCTCAGTGGTAGAGCTCCCCTGGCTTCAATCCCCAGGACCAGGAAAAACAGCCAGAAATCATGTTTTATCAGCTGCTTGGGAATCCCTCAGCTCCCCGCCCAGCCTTTGTCAATTTATCACACTTCATCTGCAAATGAAAAGAATCAGGTCACAGTCCTGCAGTCCTAGCATGATACATCCATTGTGTGTGTGTGTGTGTGTGTGTGTGTTGCTGGGGACTGAACTCGCGCATTCTACCTCTAAGCTATACCCTCAGCCCTACTTTTTATTTTTTATTTTGAAACAGGGTCTCAGTTGTGGAGGGCCTCACTAAGTAGCTAAGGCTGGCCACAAACTGGGATCCTCCTGTCTCAGCCTCCCAAGTACTGGGGTTAGAAGCATGTGCCACCACGCCTGGCTGACACATCTATTCTTAGTTTTGTTTTGTTTTTGTGGTACTGGGGATGGAACGCAGTGGGCATTCTACCTGGGCTACATCCCAGCCCTTTTTTAAAAAATTGAAACAGGGTCTTGCTAAGTTGCTGGGGCTGGTCTTGAACCTGCAATTTTCCTGTCTCTGCCTCCCAAGGACCAGGATTGCAGACGTGTGCCACCACACCCAACTTCAAATTTTGTTTTATTGACCATTTAAAAAGGATAAAATCAAGCTGAATAACAAGAAATTGACATATTATGAAATAGACATATAAAATTTAATCCTTTTTGGTTTAAAACACATCTTCAATGACACAATTACAAACAGGACAAAATCAATTTCATAAAACAAAATATAAAAGTTATATGACCCGTGTCCCACGATATCTTAGAAAACCAGCAATTTAGTCCACATACTTCATTATATGCGCCTAAGAGTGTAACTACCAGTCCTACCTATATAAATGACCTATTCTAGTTCCCTGAACCTAAGATACCCGTGATTTTATATGTTATAAAATTACACTTTACGGTATTTTATATATTTAAATGTGTACAAAATACTCCCCTGCCACAGTAATATATTTTCATGAATTCATGAATACTTTCTAGAATTGCTAACATACAAGATAACCAAAGCTTGAAGGCTCTGAACCATTTCTTATAACAGGAAGAGGAGTTCCATTGCTCGCTTCACGATAGCCACAGCACGGCCCCGCGACGCCCGCTCTGCACAGGGAGCGGCGGACGCTAGGCACACACCTGGCCCCGCTCTGCACAGGGAGCGGCGGACGCTAGGCACACACCTGGCCCCGCTCTGCACAGGGAGCGGTGGATGCTAGGCACACACCTGGCCCCGCTCTGCACAGGGAGCGGCGGACGCTAGGCACACACCTGGGCCCCGCTCTGCTTCTGCTTCGCCAGTTAGTGCAGCCGCCCACACGGCCGCACTCTCAACAGCCCTTTGTCATTCGAGGTCTTGCTATGCGCCGAACAAACGACTGCTAGCGGGCTGCTAGCGTTTGGGAAACTCAATATTCTAGCTGCTTTGTCATCACAAAAATAACTTAATCTTTTGTCTAGGGAAGTCTTCAAGGGAGATCTTACTGTGCATCTTCACTATCTGTACACAGATACCATATTTATATATTATATATTAATATCAGACATGTATGTACACATTTACAGACATAACCTTCAAAAAG
The DNA here is from genome assembly GCF_963383645.1 of Muscardinus avellanarius. Classification (NCBI taxonomy): domain Eukaryota; kingdom Metazoa; phylum Chordata; class Mammalia; order Rodentia; family Gliridae; genus Muscardinus; species Muscardinus avellanarius. The sequence continues at coordinate 6,817,897 of NC_137801.1, read as the reverse complement.
ATATTGCACTTATATACAATGCAGCTTTATCTGAAGCCGTTTCACACTGTAACCCATGTACGTTCTTCATAAGGAAGGCAGCTGATATGTCCGAGGAAGTTGCAAAGGAAGATTCCAGTGCCGTGCCCTGTGCAGTAAACATTTGATGAGGATGAAGGCAGAGGGAGAGGCTCACCTGGACTGCTCTGGCCGTGCCCGCTGCCCGGGCAGGGGAGTTAAACTGAGGTCGGGCCAGAGCACAGCCTCCTTAAAGCCAAGCCCACCGCGTTTCCTGACTCATCAGTGAGCAGGCCTGCTACTACTGTAGACACAAGGCAGGGGTCTCAACATACTGATAAATATCCTAAAGGTTCTCAGAGTCCAATAAATCCCGGAACAAAGTGTTCACTTTCAGTCTTAAGCATAACAGAAATTCAAACATAATGATGCACGGATTTCGCTGTCATCTGACAAGTACCAATGCAGTCCACTGGATGCAGCCCCACCGCAGCTGGAAAGCAGCCCCCGCACCGCCTGTGCCGCGAGGCTGCGCAGGAAGCTCTAGGGAGCGCCTTCACTGCGCCCCGGGGCTGCGGCCGGGCCTCAGATCTCGGTGAGGGTGAGGTTGTACGAGCCCCCGGCCTCTTCGATCTGCAGCTGGAAGGTGTCCTCGTTGGAGTAATGCTTCACAATGTTGTCATCCATGTTCACCAGGATCCTGGGTAAGGAGACGGAGATGAGTTTCTTCCCCCTCCCTAGCTCCGGAGTGAGACCCAGATTTAGCACCAGCTCTGCACGTGCGAACAGTGGCCGTGGGGAGCTCTTCAAACTCCCTTCCGCTCAGCTGCGGCCCTTAGAATCTGGAGTTGGTCAGGGTGCCACGGCGAGGGCCCCGGTGGGAACTCAAAAGGGAGGGCGCCGGGCACTGTGGTGCGTTTATTAGCGTCTCGGGGGGAGCACTCACTCAGTAACTGGAGCCTAGGGGAACCAGACAACTGCAGAAGGAACACCACCAGTCCAGCTCTACAAAGCACGTCAATACAATTCATCTCCAGACCTGAACCCTGGTGATTATCCCCCACGCGAGTCACCACAAAGTTCAAGCAGACTGCTCTTAAATCCAACCATTTCCACAAGATGCACCCAGGAAATTCTAAGGACCTGGTTTAGGGCCAGGCCAAGTAGTTCTTAACGTTACACTCTGCCCATCCATGCCACGTGGCACAGACACTTAAGTAAAACAGAACTAAAAACAGCAACTGATGGACAAAGAAGCAATGCTCTGTAACTGGGAAATATGACTGGGGGCAGGGTGCTCATGCAGAAAGGGCAAACAGAGGCCTTGCCGTCAGTCCCTGGCGCGCGCCACGGCTCCACCACCAAGAAGCCACGTGAGCTGGGAGGGCTGCGTGCGTGCCCCGAGCTCGGCTGCCGGTTTAAACATGGATGGGAACATCCACTTCAGAAAGATGCTGTGAAAATGAGAAAGGCCGGCACGCGAGGCGCCTGACCCAGCGCAGGGAGGGGCGGCCCTGACATCCCGGTAAATTTCCACACGTGCCCTGATGCCTGGCGCTGCTCACAGCTGCCGAAGCACCTGCCGAGCCACAGGGAGAGCAAATGCGCGTTCCACTTGGAAAGCAACTCACAAAATGGCCCCAAAGGGCTCAGCTTTAAGCACAGAGTTTAATAAGAAAAGCCGCACGCGCTCCTGCTCACCCTTTTTTGCACTTCTTGAATATTTTCCCAATCTTGTCATAGGGAACATCGTATTTGTCTGAGATCTAAAAGAGGAAAAATAATTATAAAATGCTGTTCTCATGACTTGAAAAAACAAGCAACCTGCTCACATACACACAGCCACTCGACTTTCTTTTTGAAGATGCGTACAGAGACAGGGAAGCCACCAGCTGTGTCCTGAGGGAGGGCGCTGCTGTCCATCTCTTTTGGTACTGAATCCTGGGGGATTCTACCGTGGAGCTCTGCCTTAGCCCTTTATGATTCCTTATTTTGAATTAGGGTTCCCATAAATTGCTGAGGCTAATCTTGAACCTGCGATCCTCTTGCCTCAGCCTCCCAGCCCTGGGATCCCAGGTGTGTGCCGCTGGGCCTTGTCCCATTCTGCCTGTCTCTGACAGGGGCTAGGGTAAGGCTTTTGGCATTTCCTCCTAATCCACACAGATGTTAATGAGCCAAGTAATTGAAAAAACAGACATCTGTGCTAGGCCGAGAGGATTGGGCTATATGGTCAGCTTGCTTTTATTGAAACTGTATTCTCGCCGCACGTGGTGCACACACTTCTAATCCCCGCGCTTGGGAGGCGGAGACAGGAGGATCGCGAAGCCAGCTGCGCTATCTTAAGAGACCCTGTTTCCAAATAAAAATATAAAAATGGGTCTGGGAGTGTAGCCCAGAGGTAGAAGGGCTTCCAGGAACCCAGTACCACCCCCTACCCCCACCAACAAACAGAACTGTATTCTCATGGAGCAGCTCTACGGAAAAGACGAGCAGAAGCGCCGAGCTGTGTGGGCAGCGCCCTCCTTGGCCCACGGCTCCCCCCGGCCGGCCTCGCGTCGTGCGTGAGCCCAGGCGCCAGCGCCTCGGCCGTGCTGTGGGGCTGACCACGTGCTCACGGCACTGGACCAGATGTGCAAAGGCCTCTCCTGGGAGTGGGATACGTGAAGCGGAACCACTGTTAGCAAGCAGGGCCTCCTGGACCCTCAGCCTTCCCTCATCAGGAAAGGGAGAGCCGCAGGGTGCCTTCTGGGATTGGCGAGAAGATGACAGTGCCCGCCACACAAGTTGTAGCTTTTTCTTATGCGTGGTCCTGGAGACCAAACCCAGGGACATTCTACCTCCAAGCTACGTCCCCAGCCCTATTTTATTTTTTATTTGGAAACAGTCTCACTAACCTTCCTTCTGAGGCTGGAATCAAATCTGTGATTCTCTTACCTCAGCCTCCCAAGTACTGGGCCGATGGCTGGGTGCCACCACGCCTAGAGACTTATAAAGTTTCTTTTTTATTTTTTTATGCAGTACTGGGGGATTGAACTTAGGGCCTCGCCTGCATGTAATCATGTGCTCTGCCTGGAGTTGCACCACCAGCCCGGCAGGTGTCATTTTAGATACAGAATCATGGAAGGAGAAACATTTTAATATCCGCAGGCCATAAGAAACAACAAAGTCCTAAAGTCCCGATCACAAAGTGAAAGCTCTGCCCCTGCAGCCCTGCTCAGAGCACCTCCAGAAAAGAGAGGATGCCTGGAGAACCACGAAGGCCCAGACTCAGCCCAGCTGCGCCCTCCCCGTGATGGGCAGCAGTATCCTCCTTGCCAGGATGCTACGTTTCCCTGCAGACCAAACACTGTCCTTGGAATTGCTTTCGGCCACCTTCCCAACGCAGGGCACAGCGCCGGCAGCACTGGGACAGGGCTGGAGACCAACCTGCAGAGGGCGCCCGAGGCAAGAGCAAGCTGCCGCCCAGCCCGAGCGCAGCACCCAGCAAGCCGGCCTCGGCCTTCCTCAGTCACTGGGGAGCAAGGCTGGACAGATTTATGAGATCGCAGCTCCAGGGATGGAAGCCAGCGGTGTGAGTCCTGAGTGTACAAGTCACACTCCCCTAGTGACCCTCCATCTTCCTCACACTTTCTCCTTCCAATCAAGGGTTTGCACAGTCCCTAAAAATGGTTAAAGGTCAGCCAGCCTCAGCAACTTAGTGAGACCGTTTCAAAATAACAACAAAACAGGGCCATAGCACACATGCAGGATGGTGTGGAAGGGGCAGCACAACACAGGGACGTGGACGTGGATACAGATGGAGGAATCCAGTGGGATCCAGTGGATTCCACATTTGCTTTTTACCAGGGGACGCCCCGCCACGTGTTTCCTACTTACGGCCTCCATCAAGCCCTTCAAAGACGGCGTCTTGAGCATCAGGGCATCAAAGACTTCTTCTGACTCCTTGCGAACATAGAGCAGCACTAGCCCCCAGCCAAGGACAGGAGGTGGAAGAGAGAAGAATGCGGTTATTCATGCACAAAATATGAAAGCAGATCAGGGGTTCTGGTTTAGATAAAGACACATTCACCTGGAGGGCAGCAAACACAAGCCAACACACCCCTTGTCCTGAGGATAAAGGCCACAGTTCCCTTGAACACTATCTTCTTTTAAAATTTTTACGGTACTGTGGATTAAACTCAGAGGCATTCTACCTCTGGGCTACACCCCCAACCCTATTTTATTTTTTGATTTTATATCAGAGGTTCATTAAGTCACGGAGGGCCTTGCTGAGTTGCCCAGGCTAGCTGTAAACCTGGGATCCTCCTGTCTCAGCCTCCCAAGTTCTGGGATGGCAAGTGTGCATCACCACGCCCAGCCTGTTGCTGTCAGACACAGAAGTCCCCGTAGAGTTAAAGCTAATGGGAAACAACACACCTCTCTTTGGCTCTTCTACCCGGGGCAGCTTAGCAGAAGATGGAACCCCAAAGTCGTCTTCCGTGCCATATGGCCCCCTTTTCAAGGCCGACCTGTGGGAGATCCGAAATGTACTGTGAATGACTTCAATTAGCTACATTAACAAACAATGCTAGTGCATGCCACCGAATTTCAGACTCAAGACGACTACTGCTCTCTATGTGGCCTCCTTGCCACGTGGGTGATGACCCAGGGGCCGAAAGCAAGATCCTGGTTGAGCCAGGACTCATAGACACTTAACAGCAGACCTGGGACCACCTGCCAGACATCCCCATGGCTCTCCACTAGACCAGCTGCCTCTCAAGGACACCTGCTGCGTTCCAGGGAACATTTTATGGGAGAGAAAGGATCTGAAATAACTGTGTGCAGGAGTCATAGAGGATAAGGCGTCAAGAGAGATGGAGAGTGCAAAGCCAGGCTGGCCGGCCAGAGCTCCCTGGGAAAGATGCCTAGGAAGGCGTGTGCAGCCTTAAGGAATCATAGATTTTATATCTTGGCCCAGAGGGAATCGCCTCTGTTTTGTGAGACAGAATGTGGAGGCCTAAGTGTACGTTTCACGCTGCAGGGGCCTCTAGGCCTCCAGGTGGGCTGCCTGCCAGAGGATTTGGGTGATAGTCAGAGTGGACCTTCTCAGAGTCGAGCTAGGTCTGTGGAGATACAAGGGGACAATGGAGAGGAGAGCATGAGGGCAGAAGTGTGCAGATGTGAGCCAATGGGGATGCTGGTGGGGAAGGTCTGTGGGTGAGCAAGAAACAAAGAAGCCGGCCGTGGTGTACACCCCTGTAATCCCAGTACTTAGGAGGCTGAGACAGGTGGGTCACAGGTTCGAGGACAGCCTTGGCAAGTGGTGAGATTTTAAGAAAAATAAAATAGGGCTGGGGGTCTAGCTTGGAGGTAGAATGCCCCTGGGTTCCATCCCCAGTACCAAAAAAAAAAAAAAAAAAAAAAAAAAAAAAAAAAAAAAAGGAAAGAAAAGAAAAGAAAAGAAAAAGAAAAAGAAAAAGAAAACAAAACAGTGGAAGAATTGAGAATGACGGGATGACGGGAAGTGTGTGCTGGGTTCTGAGCAGGACGCCCCTCGGTCCCTCGGGGTGGGGTGGGTGCCCACTGACACACTGTCTCTCAGCCCAGCACACTCAGGCATCCAGCAGGGTGCCCGCCCACGAGACCAGCTGCAAATGCCAAGAATGGAGAGGCGCCATGGCCACGTGGGGGCTGAGAAGGGGCATTGAGGTGACACCTAGGACCTGTCCATTATCGAGACGCACTGCTCTGAGTCAAGAGAAGGAGGGGAGCCGGCAAGGTGGCGCACGCCTGTGATCCTAGTACTTGGGAGGCTGAGACAGGAGGACCGCAGGTTGGCAGCCAGCCTCAGCTACTGAGTGAGACTCTGCTTCAAAATAAAAAATAAAATAGGGCTGAGAGTGTAGCTCAGAGGCAAAATGCTTCTGGGTCCATCCCAAGCAAGACACACACACACACACACACACACGCACGCGTTTTTGTACTGTCCTTGCAATTTTTCTGCGTTTGGAGTTGTTTCAAAATAAAGTGAGTTTATGAAAGCAAAACAAAACACGTCTTACCCTTCACCTTCCAATTCTTCCGAGGCAATGGGAAGAACCTAAGACCAAAAACAGAGGTCGCTTTTCAAATAGGTGCTCAAAACGCTTCAGGCCACAAATGAATTATGCCTAAAATTGGGATGACTTTCAATTTGACCAATCTAACACCAAATTATTTTCTACAAAAATGCAAAATCCTTTGGCCTAGTTCTTTAATGCCCAGATTCTTACAGATCTCCTGAACCTCCTACCTCAGGGGTTGGCAAACTGTGGGCTGGATCTGGTTCAAGTCTCTTTATAAATACCTACTGAGATGAAGCCACTCGTTCATGTGAGGGGTACGGCTGCTTCTGCATCCAGACAGCAGAGCTGGACAGCAAAAAAGGTCCAGAAGCTAAACATATTTACTACTGTTGGGCCCTGCACAGAAAGTCTGCTGACCTCTGTCACCCCAAAGCTTCTAAGCAGAACAGACTGTTGGCAACGACTTCCCTCAAGGATCCTGGAAAATCACAAGTCCTCGCAGACCTGTCTGCAAAGTGCAGGAGCTTGTTGTGGTACTTATCTGAGCTCAGCATAAAAAGCAAGCCCACTCTACTGAAGTTCCTATCTCTAGTAAGCTTCTGCCACAAAGCAGAAAGTCTTTTTTATTTATTTTATTTTATTTATTTATTTTTGAAGATCTTTTTTAAACTTCAGCATCAGATGCCACAACACGGCTGTCCCCTGCGACAGCGCTGACTCTGAGACCAGAAGTGGGAGGAGCCGGTGGATGCTCCTCACGCCACGCAGGTGCCTGGCATCCCTGGTCAACTCGGCAGGCCACAGACAAACTCCACAGTGGGCTGCTATTCTAGAACCCTTCAAGTGAGGACAGACACAGGTGGACGAGTCCATCAACAGCACCTAACGCCCCCGACCGTGCGGGCCTCCGTCACCACGCCCACGCCTCACTAGAGCTGGGCTGCTCTCTACCAAGGACGCCAGCCAGGCTCTCCTTGCCAAGCGCTGCGGCCTCCCCGGGACAGTGGCTGCTTACGTGGGTGCCCCGCTGCAGGTTGCTGAAGTGCACGTCGGGGATGAAGAGGACGGGCTGAGTATCGAGGTCGAGAAAGGGCTTGAACACCGTGATGTCCATCCGCTTGTGGGAGGGAAGCAGCGGCACCTTCACGTCAGACACTGAAAAGACCAAGATGAGACACCGACATCAGGAGAGTCTGTCTGCAGGCTGGAAGCAGGCCACAGAGCAGCCTCAAGGTGTAACAAATGTAAATACAGCACCATATAAGACACAGGAGGTCTTGTGCACAAAGAGAAAAGTCACAAGTTTATGTTCAGAAATCTGTTGTCTGTATTTACAATAAAATCAACTGAACATCTTATCAAAGTCAATAGAAAAAGGTATCTTTAAGTACATAAATACATGCAAACACAGATTTGAAACAGAGGTAAAGCACATTTAGTTTTCACCCAAGAGGCTAACACTTAATGTATTAGCACAATGTGGAAAATTTGGAAGCAGTTCCGCCTTAGCTGTCATCATTAAACAATTTACATGCTAACAGCAATACAGCCTTTGGCTTCGGAACTATCAAGAGATTCCACCCTAGGCTTAAGAGCGAGTCTGACCAGTTTTAAGTTTAGCAATTATGGCTGCCATCTCCCACCAGCTGGCCTGATGTCTCCTATCCACTGGCTGCTGTCAGGTGGCACTTGGAGGCTGCACTTCGGTGCCAGTGAGGGGATAATGGCCCGCGTGCTGCAGGGCTGTCAGCTGAGCCAGGCAGACGGCTCACAGAACATGCTAGAAGCCCACATACTACAGCCAGAGACACCACACATGGCGCACCTTCCTCCTCTAGCCTTTCACATGTAGGACTTAATGAACATGGATTTTGGTGACAACAGTAAGTAAACCAGAGGGGGGGCACTCCTGGTGATGTTCACGCAGAAGCTCTGCAAATGTCCGATCATATGGAAGACGTGACGCTCATTTGCAATCGACATCGTTCTCGGGCATCGCTATTGTGTTTATGAATCAGGACAAATCCCAACTTCTGCAGCTGTTCATGTGAAGCTGTTACTTTACAGGTCTGGAACCAGCCACCCGAACCCAGACTGACAGCGACTGAAAGGCCTGACCGTGGCCAACTCAAGAAGCCACCCGCAGCTCCCGAGAGGCACGGTCCGGCCGCTCGCGGGTGGAGCGGACAGCCACACCAAGCCCGCGCCCTCCGCCCCAGCGCCTGCACGTCTACTTACAGACGGTTCCCTGGGAGCCGGGGCCAGGGCACTTGCCTTTTCTTTTGCTTTGCTTGCGTTCTTCATCCCTGATTTTCCGCTCAGCTCCCTGCAGATCAAAAGGAGAGGAGATGGGATTCTGTGGGTTTATCTTTGAAATACTTAGCTCTTGATCTGGCCAGTGTGGGGAAAAGCTGTCTCTCCTCTCTGGAAATAAACTCCATGGGACTTATCAGTTCTTTCCTCTTAAAAGCTAGTCTTAAAATTATTCTTAACTATGTAAATCAATCATGTTGAATCATAATCACATGAAATCAAAATTTACATGAAAATCCAATAAAGGAAAATTTCTCATAATCAATGAACTGAGAAAATCTGCAAACATACACACTGCCCGCAGCCCGAGTGCCTTTCCTCTTTGTCTAGCAGGAAAAGAAAACAGAAGAAAAACCGCGGGTGGCCCTCCCTTGCAGCGCGCCTCCTTGGGGAGCAGTGCCACCATGGAGAGCGGCCATCCTGCCAGGGACGCCCACGGTGTCCATGGAGTGACAGGTGCGTCCCGCTGTGGCTCCCAAACCCCAGGATGGAGCAGAATCAGCGCAGAAAGAGGAAAAGTATATCCTCAGCCCCACCCAGGGGCGTTTGTGTAGAATTACACACTGATGGTGCCATGCAACTGAATCCACAAAACTTTAAAAAAGAATTATATTAAGTGACGAGCATCATCTGAAATTAAGCAATTAAATGTAACAAAAACAACACAAACATTTTGCTTGATTTACTGCACATATTCTGGATGACACAGATTTCATTATAAAGTTATCTAATTAGTGCTAAGTCGAGGAAATAAAAATCATGGCACTAGCCGGGTGCAGTGGCACACGCCTGTAAGCCCAGTACTTGGGAGGCTGAGACAGGAAGATCACAGGTTCAAAGCCAGCCTCAGGAACTAAGTGAGGCTCTCAGCAATTCAGTGAGGCCCTGTTTCCAAATAAAAATCAAAATGGGGCTGGAATGTAGCCTGGATGTAAAATGCTTCTGGGTTTAATCCCCAGCATGACTACCAAAAAACCAAAACCGACACAACAAAACATTGCACTAATCTTGATATTATTATACAAGAAGGACATTTTTAAAAACACCACAAAGCTGGGTGTGGTGGTGCACACCTATAACCCCAGTACTTGGGAGGCTGATAGAAGAACTGCAGGTTCTAGGCCAGCCTCAGCAACTCAGTGAGACCATTTTATTTATTTATTTATTTATTTATTTATTTATTTATTTATTTATGGGTCTGGGGATGGAACCCAGGGTTATTCTACCTCTGAGCTACTCCCCCTGCCCTGTTTTTTATTCTGTATTTTGAAACAAGGTCTCACTAAGTTGTGGAGGGCCTCACTAAGTAGCTGAGGCTGGCCACGAACCACAATCCTCTGGGATTACAAGTGTGAGCCACCACGCCCGGCTTACAGTGAGACCATTTTAAAATAAAAAATAAAAGGGCTGGGTGTAGCTCAGAGGTGGAATGCCCCTGGATCCAAACCCCAGTACCAAAAAAAAAAAAAAAAACCTCAAAAACTATCTTCTGAGCTGGGTGTGGTGGTGCACATTTGTAATCCCAGTATTTAGGAGGCTAAGACAGGAGGATCGCAGGTTCGCGGCCAGCTTCAGCTACTTAGTGAGGCCCTCAGCGATTTAGTGAGACCCTATTTCAAACTAAAGAATAAAATAGGGCTAGGGGTGTAGGGGTGTAGCTTGAAGGTAGAATGACCCTGGGTTCAATCCCCAGTACCACACACACACACAACTACCTTCTGCTACTCTAGAAGGTGCTAATACACTAGCATTCACTGGCAAACATATAAATTGCTTATAAAAATTCCTATGTAATACAGTCTGAGATGGAAAAACAGCCACATGTCCCTAGTCGCCTAGCTATTACTGTGTGGAGCTGGTCGGTATCACTAACAGCCCTTCTAACAGTCTAACAATAAATTCATTTTATGATAACCTCTACTCCCCGCAAAAGGTGCCATTACAAAACGGGGCATTCCCTTCCTATTTATCAGTTATATCCACAAAGAACGATAAGGGACTTCTGCTTCCACCCAAGATGGAGCAACACAGACCGCAATGGCTTTCGTCCCCCAAACAACAACAAATACCACGCAAATGCATGTAACCAGGATTTCGAAGGCCCTGCCCCACAGCAAGCAACAGGGCAGCCCTTCGGCCCGCGCCGAGCCTGCTCTACTGCCTCAGGGGCAGACGAGTACAAAGAGGAGAGGCCCACAGGTCTCCAGAGGGCCTGTACTTAGGAGGCTAAGAGAGGAGGACCCCGAGTTCTCACCAAGCGCGGACAGGTGCGTGACTGACAGGAGGCTCCCCAGGCCAGGGAGAAAACACCTGAAAAGATCAGAGGACTGGCTTCTATGTACCTCAGCATCCCGCTGTATTAGAGGACACTGGTGCTCCTTTATAAGGACAGAAAATGGGAGATCGTACCTACAGCTTCCGTCTCCACGCAGATCTCTAGGATTACAAACCCCAGCAGGTAGAGACAAATACTAAAGGCTATTTTCAAGGGCCTCACAAAGAAAACCATAACTCAGGGCGCCCTGGAAGGTACCGTGGAAGGGTCCTGGGAGGTGGAGGAGGGAGGCAGGAAAGTCAGAAGTGACGTGATGAGGGGGGGGATGCGGCGGCCGTTGCAGGCTGCGACAGGAGGGGCTGCGCCATGGAACGCAGCCAGCGCTGGCAGGTGGAAGGCAGAGGCCCGGGTTCTCAGGTGGCCCCGAAGGAGCCGCGGTCTGCACTCTTGTTGCTTTGGCTCAGTGAGACCTGTGTTAGGCTTCTGACCTGTAATCCAGTTCACCTGTGTTGCTTTATGCCACTAAGTTTCTGGTAATTTGTTAACAATGGAAGAAAGCTGTTACACCCTGGCCCACTGTCAGGAGCATGGCAGGTCCTTCGCAGATTATGGAGTCCAGGCGGCCCCTGGTCAGCCACTGCACCTTGTACAGCCAGCGTGTCAGACCAGGCCACGGACAGCAAATTTTTGTTACCCTGGCACCTTCTAACAATCTTAGTATGAGGAAAGTGTTTTTTTTTTTTTTTTTTTTAATGGAGTGAAGGGAGAGGAATTGGAGAAAAAAAAAAAGCCATTATTTTTGAGGACAGACAGGACAGTCAAAGTCTTGTTCAATCAGTTCCACAGACCCTCTGCAGCTGCTCCCAGTTCTCAAAAACACTGCTGCCTCTCCCCGGCAAGCACAGCAGCTCTGCCAGATCCCCTCTGGTTAATGGCAGCTCTGCCCCTGGCTCCACACTTGGAAACAATATCTCTTCTCCAGGAGAAAAAGAAGTTGCACCAGAGAAAAGAGGTGACTGTGGACTGTCTTGGGCCCCGCCCTTTCTCTCCCTGATGCTGTGCTGGAGAGCAGAGCCTGAGTCTCACCCTCTGCTGCTGTCCTGAGGCGGCTGATGAGCTGCCAAAGGGCCTGTGGGCTGGTGAGCCAGTTAAAGGGCGGCCAAGGCCACAGATACGACGCTGGGACGCTGGGCTAGACTCAGCTGTGACTACCACTTGGTCTCTATCAGACATGCCCAACATGTCTTTTTTGTATTTTGTATACAACTAGTATATTGGCAAACCTAATATTTTAGCTTTTTCTGTGTGTGGTACTGGGGATGAAACCCAGGGGCATTCTGCCCCCGAGCTATACACCCCCAGCCCTATTTTCATTCTTTTCTTTTTTTTTTGGTGGTACTGGGGTTCCTGGAAACCCTTCTACCTCCAGGCTACACTCCCAGACCTATTTTTTATATATTTTTATTTGGAAACAGAGTCTCTTAAGCCAGCGAGGCTGGCTTCGAACTAGCATGATCCTCCTGCCTCTGCCTCCCAAGCGTGGGGATTACAAGTGTGCACCACCATGCCTGGCTAGTTTTTATTCTTTATTTTGAAACAGGGTCTCACTGAGTTGCAAAGGGCCTAAGTAGCTGAGGCTACCCACAAACCGTGATCCTCCTGTCTCAGCCTCCTGAATGCTGGAATTACAAGCGTGCACCACCACGCCCTGCTTTCTCCCCTTCCTTTTGCAGTGTTTCTTTTTGAGGCCAAAACAATAACTGCTCATTCAAGATGGCCATTTTAGCTGGGTGTGGTGGCTCACGCCTACAATCCCAGTCCTTGAAATAAAAATAGGGCAGGGGCTCTAGCTCGAATGCCCCTGGATTCCATTCCCAGACCCCTCCACCCCCCACACACAAAGATCACATTAGAGGACAGTGTGAGCCACTTAGTGAGACCCTGTTTCAAAAATAAATAAATAAATAAATAGAAGGGCTGGGGGTGTACCTCGGAGGTAGAACTCCCCTAGGTTCAACACCCAGCGCGTGCGCGCGCGCGCGCACACACACACACACACACACACACACACACACACACACCTCTCATGTTAGCAGCCTGTATGCACACTGCAGGTGACCCGAGCAGCCCTCACACACACACACACACACCCCTCTCATGTTAGCAGCCTGTATGCACACTGCAGGTGACCCGAGCAGCCCTCACACACACACACACACACACACACACACACCCTCTCATGTTAGCAGCCTGTATGCACACTGCAGGTGACCCGAGCAGCCCTCACACACACACACACACACCCCTCTCATGTTAGCAGCCTGTATGCACACTGCAGGTGACCCGAGCAGCCCTCACACACACACACACACACACACACACACCTCTCATGTTAGCAGCCTGTATGCACACTGCAGGTGACCCGAGCAGCCCTCCGACGCTCCGCCGCCAGCCCTGGGCTCTCACCTTGTCACAGAAGACTTTTATCTGGCAGTAAGCCCGGTGCACCGGCTTGTTGCTGCGGTTGTTGTAGCTGTAGGTGTCGATCTGAATGTTCAGTGGCAACCCCTTCACGCCCTTCTGAGAGGAGAAGTCCGTGCTTAAGCAGTTCACGGAGATGAACACCTGTGAGAGAAAGAGGCCGTGTCACCGGCGGCGGCAGCTTGTGTGACCGCAGCCTCTCCTGTGAAGGCAGCCACGAAGGGCTCGTCTGGACACCACCTCTGGCCACGGGAGCGCCGCTCGCCTCCCTCCAAGACAGCTCAGCAGCGTCGCTGGGACCAGAGGAGGAGCCTGGCCCTGACGACCTCCCCTGCCAATCACTCTAACGCGTCTCTCTTGATAGCTGTTTTGTAGCTCTATTGGCATCACATCTTTTTTTTCTTTTTCTTTTTTCTTTTTTTGTACCTGGGATTGAACCCAGGGGGAATTCTCCTTCTGACCTACACTCCCAGATCTGTTTTAATATTATTGTTGTTGTTAATTATTATTATTATTACTGCAACTCTGGGGATTGAACCCTGAGGCATTCTACTTCCACGCCAGCCCTATTTCATTCTTTTATCTTGAAAAGGAGTCTAAGTTGTGGAGGGCCTCACAAGTTGCTGAGGCTGGCTGTGATCCATTCTCAGCCTCTCAAGTACTGGAGTTACAAGTATGCACCACCATGTCCGGCCTCCCAGACCTATTTTATTTTTTATGTTGAAATAGGGTCCTGCTAAGTTGCTGAGAATCTAAATTTCTGAGACTAGCCTTGAACCTACAATCTTCCTATCTGAGCCTCCCAAGCACTGGGATTTCAGGTATGTGACACCAAATCTGGATGGTGTCACGTCGTAGGATAACCTGTAGCATGCTACATCCTAACATTAGGATGTATAGAATCAGAGTACCTCTAATCCATAATTTTTATGATTACAAAATTCCAGTGAGGTTTTCTCTCGATCTGCCTGTCTACACTAAAATGTTTTCATTTTTTCCAGTTTATTCTTACTGGTCTCAGTACTCTGAGAATAATTTATAATCTCTAGTGATTTCCATATCTTTTTCTGGGTGGTGACTATCAGCTCAAAGATCTCTCATTATTTAAATGTAATGTGAAGCCAGGAGTGGCGGCACATGCCTGCAATCCCGGACAGGAAGGTCAGTTTGAGGGCAGCCTCAGCAAAGTGGTGACACCCTCAGCAACCTAGCAAGACAGATAAAAAAATCACTAGGGGTGTAGCTGGGCAGTAGAATGCCTCAAGGTTCAATTTCTGGTAACCCCTCCCCCAAATAAATAAGTAAATAAATAAATGTAATTTGTGTGCTTACTTTTACATACCCAGGTAAAAACTACGCCAAGAGTCTGTTTACACACAAAAACTTAATGATCACAACAGGCTAATTAATGATCATAAAGTATGTATTCTTTATTTAAGGTTTCACAAAGATGTGGTCGAAATATCCCAGAGGTTCTGGGCAGGGATGTGCAAGCTTGTAATCCCAGCATTTGGTAGGATCGAGGTTCACGGCCAGCCTCAGCTACTTAGTGAGGCCCTTTGCAACTCCCTGAGACCCTGTTTCAAAATAGAGAATAAAAAATAGGCCTGGGGATACAGCTTGGAGGTAAAATGCCCCTGGGTTCCATCCCCAGTACTGAAAAAAAAGAAAAGAAAAGAAAGAAATATCCCAGAGGAATCATCCAGGAAGATGTGCTGGTGGGTCTGCGTCTGTGACAGTAAAGATAAACTCGATTCTCTGAGCAATGGAGCCAGGCTCCATTTATCTGGCATAAAACTACTCTGGCGAAGGCATGGCAGGCAGCAGGCCTGGAGGCCGTCATGTGGTCTCACTAGTCGGCTCTCTTCTCTAGCACCACGGCAACTCTGAGCCACAGGGACCGGTCGTGGAGGCTGCTTCCGGGGACCACGCGTTCCTAGCATTAGGGTCCTTCACTGCAGCAGCTGGCGCGCTCCCCTGCTGTGCACTCAGAGGGAGGAAATCTTTCCAGCTGGGATTGGGTTTTTCACAAAGAAAAAGAATGACATACCTTTTCCTACCTCTCTCTTTTTTGTGTGTGGCACTGGGGACGAAATCCAGTGGCCTTCTACCTCTAGGCTACACTTCCAGACCTATTTTATATTTTATTTGGAAACAGGGTCTCTAAGCTGCTGAAGCTGGCTTCGAACCTGTACAATCCTCCTGTCTCAGCCTCCCAAGCTCTGGGATTATAAGTGTGTGCCATCATGCCCAGCTCTACCTTCCTATTTTGCACGCCCAATCGGTTAAGATATGTTCAGCTTTCGTAAATTTTCTCAAAAGTTAAAGCAAATAGAGACATATTATCAAGGCTCTGGAGGCTGCTGCTTAGTGAAGCCAAGTGAAGCTCTGCAGTACAAATGAATACAATGGGTCTCCTCTTACTGTCTTGCCCTGGATTTTAGCCTGTCTACACAGGGTCAGAGTGCTTTCAAGGATCATTAACTGGTAATAGACATTATTCCTAATGCATGAGCGCCACATAGTGGAGACCACTGGAATCATAGCTTTTAAAACAGGACACCTCAAGCCGGCAAAGCTCCAGACAGGCCAGGCGTGGTGGCGCGCACGCTTGTAATCCCTGCTCTTGGGAGGCGGAGACAGGAGGATAGTGCTGGTTCGGAGCCAGCCTCTCTAGCTTAAGAGACCCTGTTTCCAAATAAAAAATATTAAAAAAAAATAGGTAGAAGGGCTTCCAGGAACCCCAGTACAAAAAAAACAAAACAAAAAACAAACAAACAAACAAACAAAAAAACTCCAGACAGTCCGCTGCCTCAAAAGCCAAGAGCATCACCGGTGCCGCCAGCTGTGCAACACACCAGGAACGCACTTACATCATGAAAGGGAGAGAAGGACTATGAGAACACTAAAAGGGAATGGGAGTGGGAAGGAAAAGGACAGAAACAAAACCTGCGCCGCGATTACACGCAGGCTCTCCAGACAGCACCAAGACATGGACAGAGGGTTTACCTCTCTACTTACAGTTTCTGAGCAGTAAAAGACCAGACCACGCTAGGAAGATTGGGACTGCGTGATTCCGCAGCCTCCCTACCCAGAGCCGTCTCGTCCAGCAACACCACAGCGCCCCCTGCTGAAGCCTGGCTCCACTGCCACACACAGCTCCCGTCCATCTGACCTCTGACCAGGAGCAGCGGCCAGGCCACTCCCCGATGTCCAGCCCGCCGGCCTTCAGCCACGGCCCTGCTCTGTCCCTGTGCCAGGGAGAGGGCGCTGCCCTCCCGCCAGACAAAGCTGTCCCGGGTGGGAAGCGAAGGATCTGGGGTTTATGTCTGGGCTGCTTCTCCCTCCTCAACCTGCAATCTCTCTCACTAACGGACCCTTTCCCCAGACTAATCCCGGGATGAAGGGTCACTCTGAAGTGATGCTGGAACACTAAGTACTGAGTGGGCCGGCACCACATTCTGGGCTTCCCTTCTCAACGCCAGCACATGCCTTCCCCAGCACTACCATCTCCTGCCTCCTAGGATTTTTCTTTTCACTTATTTCAAGTATAAAAGCAAACTTTAATTTTGTGCTTTGACATCTTTTCTTATATTTAAAAAAATACTCATATTCGATCCATAAATCTACAAATCAGAGGTGAGGGGAGAGTCTATGGAACACACTCTGGAGGAAGGGAGGGGGAGGGAGGCCAGGTAGAGAGGTGCACTCTTGTAATCCCAGCTACTTGGGAGGCTTGAGGCAGGAGGATGGCCATTTCAAGGCCAGCCTGGTCAATTTAGTGAGACCCTGTCTGAAAATAAAAAGTAAAAAGGGCCCAATCCACAGTATGGAAAGAAGAAAGTCCATGTAAACTTAGGACACATAAACTACCAAACCACCAGACATTTCATTTTACAACCAAGTGGAAAATCTAAACTCTCTGTCATCCTAGGCCATGTGGCTCAATTTCCGACTCAAAAACGCTGCCTGGGAGTCACTTTACCTCCACAATCCCAGTAAGTCTGACCCAAAGTGCCATTCCCTTGACAAGAGGATTTCATGGTAATCCAGCCCCAACCTGACCTCCCCTCGCTTCCCAGGCCCAGTTTCAAGTTTCTATTCAACTCAGGATCAGGAGAAACGTGGAGCTTTGAGGGCCTCACCTTAATGCACACATTTAAAATGATCACTCACAGCCGGGCGTGGTGGCGCACGCTTGTCATCCCAGCACTCAGGAGGCTGAGACCAGAGGATCGTGGTTTGCGGACAGTCTCAGCTACTTAAACCCTTTGCAACTCATTGAGACCCGGTTTCAAAATAAAGAGCAAAAAAATAGGGCTGAGGGGGTGCAGCTCCAAAGTAGAATGCCCCTGAGTTCCATCCCCAGTACTGTAAAACATAGAAAATAAATAAAATGATCACTTACAATTTCTTATACACATTTTTTTAACCTAGTTATAAAAATCTTTCCAAACTGGGCAGTTCTCTAAATCTATCAAAGAACACTTACCTCATGTCACTCTGTCTCAATAAATACACAAACATACCAATACACAGGGGCAAAGTGTGAAAGAGAAGCATGCCGGGCAGGGAAGGACAGTGGCCCGAAGACCCCTGAAGGGAAGACTGGGTTGGGGCTCCTGGGCCTCACAGAGCAGGGTGAAGGCACAGACACACGGGTGGGCAGGGGGACGCCGTGCCAGGTCCAGGCCTCCTTGACTAAAGACTGGCAAGGGGAGAGGGAGGCCCTGTGCATTTATTTTCTAGCAGAAGGCAGAGGCAATTTGCTCAAAAGAAGCAGCTTTGGTCTGAAGAAGCCAAAAGTTTGGCCCCAGCTCTGCCAATAACTAGTGCTGTGACTCTGGGCAGGGGTCCTCGCCTGTCCAGAGGATCCAGGTTGCCTCCAACTCCAGACTCATGTGATGGTGTGTTCACACCAAATGAGGATGAATCCTCTACCCACTCTGTATTTACTGGAGATGAAATTACTGTGTGATACATTTAGCAATCAACGTTCTACAATCTTATTATTTAAAGGTACCATGTAGGGTGGGCGTTTGAAATCATCAGAGTAACAATTTGTGGAAAATAAAGATTCTCACACAACGTGTCCTGGAAATTTGATGGATATGTCCATTCTCTGTCCCACCTAGACCCCAAGAGCCAGGAAGTCAGCTGGTGGGGCTGACAGGCTCTCCAGAGCATGCCGCACACAGCAAAGAGACCTCCACGGCCTGACCACGCGGGAGCCTGGGGGCCTCCGAGACCCAGGGACGCCTGGCTGCACGCTGGAGGCGCGGACCGCCTGGCCCAGAGGTGGCTCGGGACTACCTTCCTGGTGCTCCCGGGCAGGAAGTGGTCAGCAGGACAAAACCCTCCACTATACTGGGATTTCTCCTTTATAGAGACACCTGGATCCAAAAAAGGTCTCCTTTGGCTCCAAAGTTCAGATTCTTAAAACAAGTCTCAGTACATGGTTTCCCTTCCTTAAGGAACTCAGATAATTTTACATGCAGGTTTTTTAAAATTAAAAAACAATTTTACAGAGGCAGAGTTTCATCAAATAAAAATAGCCATTTAATCACTAGAAACAGATAAGCCAGCCAGACACAGTGGCGCATGGCTGGAATCCCGGTACTTGGGAAGCTGAGAGAGGAGGACTGCAGGTTTGAGGCCAGCCTTAGTAACCTAGTGAGGAGGACCTGAGAGAGAGGGAGGGAGGGAGGGAGGGAGGGAGGAGGGCGTGGCACCTGGGACATGTCCTGTGCTTCTTGGCACATTTGTTATTAATTAAAGGAGAGAATGCATATGGAGTAGGAAATGAATGTGGCCAAGAATAAACGCAATACAGACATATAAAATACATTTCACGTACTTATCTAAGCCAGGAGTTGGCTGACTTTTTCTGTAAAGGGCCCAACAGTACTGATGTCAGCATACAGTGTCAAAACAGCCACAGACAATAAGTGAGCAAACGGATGTGGTGGCATTTCAATAAAACTTTATCTATAAAATGCAGCTGGCCGGCCTGGGCCCGTGAGTGGTGGCTGGCAGACCGCTGATCCAAACCACTCTCCAGGGCTTGGACACTGACTTACCCGCTATCATCATAACGCGGTAAACAGGGAGGGGCATATTTCCTCCTACATAATTCAGTATTTCCACTTTGAACCTAAGTGGCTTCCTCACAAGACAGAGTGTACTTCTCACCAACACGTCCCCCATGGTGCCACACAGTGTCTATCAACTCTTGACACACTTGTGGAGAGGACCTGGCAGATGCTAAGGGAGGTGCTGGGCTTTTGGGAATCGGTACAGGTAAGAAGGTGGCCATCTTTAGTCAGCAGCACCCAAGACAGGCGAGAGGGTCACTGCAGAATCGGGAGCCAGAGCCCCCCAGGGGGTCCTGAGGAAGCAGGGGACAGGCGGCGGGGGGGGGGGCTCTGTTATAACTCCAGGTGGGTTCTAAGCCTGAAAGAGCAATGGGCCAAGCCACCCAAATTTGAATAAAGCAAATGTGGAGACCACCCGCACCAGGCGGACAGACCTCCCTGTTGATGCAAGTACAGGAAGAACTCCAAGATCTCCTGCCAAGGCGGAGGTGATCACGCACGCCTGCGGATTCCCTGTAACCTCCAGTG
Source organism: Muscardinus avellanarius (assembly GCF_963383645.1). Classification (NCBI taxonomy): domain Eukaryota; kingdom Metazoa; phylum Chordata; class Mammalia; order Rodentia; family Gliridae; genus Muscardinus; species Muscardinus avellanarius. Next base: position 6,798,164 of record NC_137801.1, on the reverse strand, counting down.
GGAGTGAAACACACGGGTGACTTCTGAATCTGAGAAAAGGCAGAAGGATACACAGCTTTCCTTCTTTAGAATAATGCAGACCTAGCCGAGCGTGGTGGCGCACGCTTGTAATCCCAGCATTCGGGAGGCTGAGACAGGAGGATCACAGTTCACAGACAGCCTCAGCTTCTACTTAGTGAGACCCTCTGCAACTTAGTGAGACCCTGTTTCAAAATAAAGAATAAAAAATAGGGCAGTGGGTGTAGTTCGGAGGTCAAATGCCCCTGGGTTCCATCCCTAGACCCGCAAAAAAAAGAACAACAAGCCAGGTGTGGTGGCACACGCTTGCAATCCCAGCATTCGGGAGGCTGAGACCGGAGGAGGATCACGGTTCGCAGACAGCCTCAGCTATCTAGTGAGGCCCTCTGCAACTTAGTGAGACCCTGTTTCAAAATAAAGAATAAAAAATAGGGCAGAGGCTGTAGCTCAGAGGTCAAATGCCCCTGGGTTCCATCCCCAAGCCCGCAAAAAAAAAAAAAAAAAAAAAAAACAGACCTCTAAAGTGGAACCCTAAAAGATGACCTTTTCTGTTTTCATACTTTCCTGCTACTCATTTTGAGGAAAAGTATGATGTTTTTAAGTAGTCAGAACATTAATCTCAAAAGATGAGCAACGGGCCAGGCATGGTGGCGCACGCTTGTAATCCCCGCGCTTGGGAGGCAGAGACAGGAGGATCGCACAGGTTCGAAGCCAGCCGCACGCGGTGGCTTAGGAGACCCTGTTTCCAAATAAAAAAGTATAAAAATAGGTCTGGGAGGAGGTAGAAGGGTTTCCAGGAACCCCAGTACCACCAAAAAAAAAAAAAAAAAAAAAATAGATGAGCAACAACAATCCCACCCAAAATTATTAGAAGAGAAAAGCCTAACCACAAAAACAAAGCACCAAACAGGCCAAAGATGTTCTGCAAGATTCTTTTTAAACATCTAGTCCATTTTTCTAGGGCAGTTCCTCATTCTTGTCTGAGAATTCATGTACTTAGGTATTTCAAAAGATTTAAATTTTGTTTGCAAAACAATTTTGTTTAAAAATGAGAGGAAGAAAACACAATAAAGTGATATACGTTACTGAAGGATTGACTGGTGTAGACTTTTTCTTATTGCAAATGCTCCCAAGCACAAAACACAAGACAGACATGGATCCTGAACGAATGGATAATAGTTTTCCCAGGAAGCACGGCGGGCGGGCGGCAGCCTCACACAGCGGCTCCCTGGGCCGCCCCGGGCCAGTCTTCAGGGAGGGGTGGAGGGAGGCAAGAAACAGGCTACTCAAAGCACAGGAGCCCCTGGGGTCCCCGCCCGTGGGGAACGAGGAAGCAACAAGCCCCCGGCTTGCCTTCTTTCTGGGCTTTATCAGCACAAACCAAAGCACAATTCTAGTAAAACTTGCTGACTGTCTAGATAGATATATGAACTTTAGAAAGTAAATTAAATTAGTGGGAGAGAAATTGTAGAAATATTTTTCACTCACCTACTTTGCAGAAAAGGAAGCACTAACCAAACGCCTGGAGCTCATCAGCTCCACGCTGTAAGATGTGTGAGCAGCTGGGTCAGGAACTGAAGGATGAGGTTAGTGCACTAGCTCAGGACAGTTCCCCGGAGTTAGCAAAAGGCTGTCCCTTTCCGGAGGCGGACAGGAGGATCGCAGGTTCTCTGCCAGCCTCAGCTGCCTAATGAGGCCCTTCACAACTGAGTGAGACCTTGTTTTAAAATAAAATAATGAAAAATAGAGCTGAGGTGTAGCTCGGAGGTAGAATGCCCCTGGGTTCCAGCCCTAGTTCTGCAACAAACAAACAAGGATGGTAAGACGAGTTCTGGAAGCCCTTCTACCTCCGGGCTGCACTCCCAGACCTATTTTTACATTTTTTTAAAATTTGGAAACAGGGTCTCTTAAGCCAGCACGGCTGGCTTTGAACCTGCGCGATCCTCCTGTCTCCACCTCCCAAGCGCGGGGATTGTAAGCATGCGCTACCACGCCCGGCGTTAAAAATGATTTATTTATGGCTTTAATAGGTTTGCTCAAACAAGTAGAATAAAGATTTTTCAAAATACAAACTTTTAGACTAAGAACATTATGAAACCACCTTTATCCAAACCACAGTTCGGATGTGGTTTCTCTTTAAAGTGATCTTTAAAGGGATCTAATACTCAGACTACACGGAGTAACAATGTGGTCTGCTCAGCAGAGTGGAGGTGCCCCGTGCCCAGGGGATGGGCACAGCTCTCTGCAGTCTCAAGCAAGGATCCACATGCATGGCCCCTCGACCAGCTCCAAACTCCACTCTAGCTTCATTCCCCTTCATGGGCATCTCTATGTTCCGGGTCCTTTCCCGCCACTGACATTTCCCTTACTGATAAAGACTGATGTACCTCTGGGCGAGCCCCTGCACCCATAGGAACCCACGTCCTCGGCGGTGCCCATGGCCCTCTGTTCACATGCCCCTTACCCTGTGCCCAGCTGGATTAAGAGACTCTCCCCTCCTCCACCCCCTGCGAGACAGGAGCTTCTCCCAAGAAACAGCCCCTTCTCTATGGACTGTGAACAGAAGTTTACCCCCTGAGTCAAGGTGGGCAGGGACCAGCATGCACCTGTGTAACTCAGTTAATGCCACTTGTCAGAGTCTGGTCAGTAAGCATCCTAAGGCCCCTGAGCGCAGGGACGTGTTGTTCTGAATTTTTCTTCCAGTGTTTAGTATATATTTTGTATTATTACTAAATGGACTGAGTCAAACACTAATGAGACACAAAATCCACTGGCATACAAATATCAACATATTATCTCCAAATCTTATTTTAATAAGCTTCAAATCCTCACAAATGTTAAACATACATAGCAGTGCCCCCCAAATAAATAAACACTCAAACCTGTCTCAGCCTCCCAAGTGCTGGGATTAAAAGCACATGCCGCCAAGCCTGGCAATACATATCCTTTAAAAAAGGTGAAAAACTGCTTAACCCCTAAAAACATATCCAGATGCCAGTTTAAGCAACACCACTGTATACAAATGATTAAAACTGCAGGTGCTCACAGTACCCTAGGCCTCCCACTAAACTGAGGCCCGAGCATCAAAACAGCTGAGGCCACCTGCAGCCCGAGGAGGCTCTGGTGGCATCCAGAATACCCTCAGATTTGAACATGTCCTTTAACTGAATTGAAAGTAAGACATTAAAATCCTTAAAGAGCTTCCAGCCCTAGATCGTTGGTCCACAGGCCACAGCGTTGGAGACGAGCCCACTCACGGGGGAATCCAAGCACCTCAGGAGGCCACAGAGAACCTTCCTGCTGTCCCCCATGGCCCCTGCCTCCTGCCCTGACCCGCTGCCTGCCTCGGGCCTGCAGTTCTCCATTCACACACAGCGAGTCTGTGGCTGCACCCCAGGCTCTGAACTGGGCTAGCTCCTGCGGCCTCTGCGTACCACCAAGGACCTGCCCTGACTCCCGCCCCACGTGACGGTCTACTCTGCGTTTACCAGGGCCGGACTTGCCAGAGTGGCAGCCTCCTCCCCGTCTAAACCTTGAGTGTTAGAGAACTGGGTGCTGTGTTACTTACTCTGCAGGCTCACAGCACAATGGCAATGCCTGGCCAATACGTACGTTTACAGAACCGTGACCCCAAACCCCAGTCTCCTGCCAAACAAAACTACCTGCTACTATGATTTATTTATTTATTTGTTCATCCGTTCATTCACTCCTTATTGGTACTAGAGGCTGAAAGCAAAGGTATTCTACCTTCAAGCTCCGCCCCTAGCCTTTTTTAAATTTTTTGTTTTGAACCAGAGTCATACTAGTTTGTCAAGAGTCTCACTAATCTGCTGAGGCTGGTCTTGAGTCTATGATCCTAGTCTGAGGCTCACAAATACTGGGATTGCAGGCGTGTATCACCACACCCAGCTCTACTATGCTATTTGAACTATAGCATTCCATCCTTATAATGAACCTGACTCTTTGACCCTCAAAAATAACCGATAAGATTGAAATTATTCTGGCCCCATTTTACAAATGAGAAAAACAAGGCTTAGAGGTTAGCTAACTTGTTGCCCAAGTTCACACGTTATCCATATTCAAAACTCTCTTCTAAGATGTCTGGAACTCTGGGTCATTTTTATAGAATCCAGGATGCCAGGCATTTTTTTGCACATACTGGACATTAAATAAGTATCTGTTGAATGAATAATTAAAATTTCACTATTATATCCTGAAAATTACTTTGAAAAGAGTATGACATGTACTGAGTTACATAGGTAAGTGCTGGGGAGACAGATCTACATCATAGGCTGAGCATAGTTCCCTATTGTGTATATTGGATTCTACACTTCCAAATGTTATCTCTGGTGACCGTCTTTCTGTTAAAAAACTGCAGTTTTTATTTAATGGCTAAATGTCAGTTTCCCTTTGTAGCTGCATGTTGCATTTACAGACGGGGCACGTCTACAGCTCCCCTAGTTCCAGGGTGGCCTGAGGCTGCAGAGCACAAGCGTGACTGTTTCTTCCCACCTCAACGGGTGCCCGGTGTGTCAAAGCCCCTCTACAGACTGAGTGTTGTTCAGTCTCTTTCCTATCTAAATTCACAAAAGCCTCTGGGCCTGGTGGCGCACGCTTGTAATCCCAGCATTTGGGAGGCTGAGACTGGAGGATCGCGGTTCGCGGACAGCCTCAGCTACTTAGTGAGGCCCTCCGCAGCTTAGTGAGACCCGGTTTCAAAATAAAGAATCAAAAATAGGGCAGGGGTGTGGCTCGGAGTCAAATGCCCTGGGTTCCATCCCCAGACCCACACACATAAATAAATAATTAAATAAATAAATTCACAAGAGCCACTTGATGGGGAAAAACATGAGAAAAGAAAAAAAATCAAACATCCTTTGTAAAAACATTCTGCAGTTCCACCAAAGCCTGCTGTGAGAGTCTTGTAGCTGAAAGCACCTTTTCCCTGAGACTCCTGAGAGTGTGCTTTTAACCTCACGAAGACATGTCCCGTTATACGGAGAGCAATCGCCTGGGCCGGGCTTCGCCCTGACCGCGTTCCCAGCCCTTCCGGCACCTGCGCAGGGAAGCGCAATGAATGAGTTTCTGAGCATGCAGCTGTGAGCTGGCTCTTCACAACAGGACTCTCCACTCCGATGGCAGAGTAGACTCACAGAAGACGGAGCGCTGAGCAGACGCCGTCTTACGTGCGGCAGCACCAATTTGTGCCTGGCAAAGGTTACAAGAGCAGCTTTGGAGGGAGAAAGGGGAAAGGAAAGCCGACTGTGCTGTAAAAACGCAACTGTCCTCACTATCTGCTCTTCCCATAAGCACCACGCTCCGTGATCCCCGTCTCTCGCCATCATTTTTTTTTGTTTTTAATGTGGTACTGGAGATGAAAACCAGGAGCATTCTATCTTTGAGCTTCACCCAAGCCCTACTGTATTTTTTGTTTTGGAAAAGGGTCTCTTTAAGTTGCTGTGACTAGTCTTAAACCTGCGATCCTCCTGTCTCAGCCCCCCAAGTACTGGAATTACAGGCGTGTTCCACCACACCCACCTTCATCTTTCACTTGAGACAGACAGGGTCAAACAGTGGCCGAGGCTCCGGCTCCAAAGACACGCACAGTAAACAGATAACAAAGCCCCCGCAGCACCCGGGTCTCCTGACTCCCTTTTCTAGAAACCACGCTGCCACAGGGAGAACACACAGAGGAGAAGAACCTACAGGAAAACTTTGTCAAAGGCAGAAAACTAAGGGAAAGTGACCCCAAATAGCCGAACAAAGGCCATTTGATCCTTAGGCATGACATAAGATCCTGTTTTTAAAAGCAAGCAGCTAATCTGTGACAAACTTCCTACTTGCCTCAAGTGACGTCATGGGACTATGCTGATGACCACGTGGTTCCACAAGACGCAGCTGAGCCCTCCTGGACAGTCCCAAAAGCCTAAGCAGTCTCCATCACTTTAACTCATTCTCATTAAAATCCAACTTAGGCCGGGCGTGGTGGCGCACGCTTGTCATCCCAGCATTCGGGAGGCTGAGACCTGAGGATCACGGTTTGCGGACAGCCGCAGCTACTTAGTGAGGCCCTCTGCAACTCAGTGAGACCCGGTTTCAAACTAAAGAATAAAAAATAGGGCAGGGGGTGCAGCTCGGAGGTTGAATGCCCCTGGGTTCCATCCCTAGACCCGCAAAAAAAAAAAAAAAAAAAAAAAAAAAAAAAAATTCCAACTTAGTCAAATACAGATGAAATATCCACAATGCCATTCCTAGAACTAGAATGTAACTGGTCGGCCCAATCAAAAGCAGAAACCTAGAATACATTCTAATTTATTCTCCACGCCAGTCTAAAAGATGGCAGCAAGCAGCTCTTCATAGGTGAGAACCTTCTGAGAACCCGAATCCAAAGTGAGGTCAGCGCAGCCTTCACCCCACAGTGATTAAAGAGCGCACAGCTGCCACATTTCTAACAGATTTACACGGAGTTAGAACTGTGAACTGAAGCCAGTGAGTGGGAAAGAGCTGAATCTAAGAAATCAAGACCCGATTCTTGGCTGAGGTCTAATTAGCCAGGAACATTTATTGGGCATTACACGGCAGACACTTAATCATAATCCACAGCCCCGCCCTGCCCAACCAAAACAAACAACCCCATTCTCTGGGTCCCACAGGAGGGTGCTGCTCTCCCTCCCACGACTCCACATCTCGGGCTCTGAGCGCAGCCAGTCTCACCACTCCTTTGAGTCACACCTCCTCGCTCCCCTGGCGGTGGGCGGTGACTGGAATATCGCACTACAGAATGCTAGCGCCGTGGACCAAAGGGTTCAGCCGCGGCTGGCACCCGGCTTACTTCTCAGGCTATCAAATGACCATCAAGAAAAAAAGAGAAGGGGTTGGCGGGAAGAAGGCAGGAGGACAGGGACGTGGGGGGAGAAAAGCACCAACCTGCACTCTTCCCACGCTGCGCTGCGCGGGGCGTTGCCCTGAAGGAAAACAAGGGCCGAGTCAGCAGCCTGCGGGGCGGCTGCCTTCCCACAGTGCCCACGCCCACACGGCCTCTTAGTTTCTGCAGACAAAGGGCCAGGGAAAAAGTCACGGAGGTAGAGAGATGGCGAAGAGCCTGGAAGTGCCCGAGCTGCTCTTCCCCGGCCACAGCCCATGCGCGGGGCCTGGTGAACTTCGGGACACCTGGCAGGTGCCACACTTGGGCACCTGTTGCCCCAAAGAAGTAGAACATGTGCTCTGAAACCCGCCGACCTGGATGCAGGTGTGCCACAAGCAAACACAGGCCACATTCCGGCCTCACTGGGCACAGAGCAGGACAGGTATGCAGCGGTCACAGAGGAGCTGGGGCAGGCAAAAGCTCTAACAAGATGGCATTTCCTCTAAATACCACAAAAATGCCAAGGTCTGCAAATTAGTGTAGAGAATTCACTCTATTCTAAAGAACCGGGGCCCTGCATGTAGAAGAGCGGCCACATACTGTTCTGAAATCTCTACTCTGGGTAACTTTGGTTACCGCCAAAGTGACAGGTCACAGTAACAGCTCTCTGCTTTTGTTTATAAGCAGCAAAACTGTTGAAATGACAGAGAGCGTTCATAGATGAAATTTCCAGGAAGGATGAGAAGCAGGAGGGTTAAGGTGAGAAGCTGTCAAAGGAGGTTTACAGAGGAGCTTATTGTCTCCTGAGAGTGGAGGGTGGAGGAAGGGGAAATCTGCCCCTTCCCTCCCCAAGAGAATGAAAAACCAATTCACTGACAGCACAAATGGTGGCTAAACAAACACGGTGCTTGAAGCCTGTTTCACAAGATGCAGGTTTCACTACCAAGCCAAAGCTTTCTTCAGCTGCCAAGTGACTCCCCTGTCCAATCAGAGACATCTTACGCTTGGCCCCTACCCTCGGGCAAGTGCCATAATAAATACACGCCTTTGTTACCTGTGGATTCTAAAGCTCTGCCATGATTCACCCCATTTTATTTTACATCTGGATGGAACCTCTTGCTTAGACACTAGAAGATACTCCTGAAATGCTTCTGAGCAAAGTCCAACAGATCTAGCTCAAAGAAAAAGAAAGGAAAAGCTTCAAGGGAGCCATCCTCACACTCATACCAAGAACAGTTGCTGTGAAGCAAAATTTCCAATTGCCAAGTGGAATATTTATTGCATATCAGCTAACTAGAAGAACTCACACAAATTTCCAACCAAGAAAACTTTATTATTCTAATGCTGACCAAGCTACAACTCTAAAGACTCCTACTTCCCCATAAAGGAATATGACTATTTTCTGGCACACATTGTTTTCTTTTTACTTTAAAAAATATGTTTTCAAACTGCAAAAAAGAAAGTCCTACACTTTGTGATCTGCCTAGACTCTATGAGTCTCTTATCCTTCCTTTTAAAAGTAACAGTGCCCCTGACTTCCTTCTCCACTTGGCCAGGGCATGGGCCAGGGGCATACTCCTGGGTTCAGACCTCCTGCCTTCACTTCACTGCAACTGCAAGTCCGCATCTGACTCACCTCTCCTCCCTCCACCTCCCGTTCACGCTGGAACTTAAAGCTGTGAAACCAACCAAACCTGTCCCTGCTAATGCAACCAAACACGGCAACACCTTGTCTTAATGGCACACTTGATTGATGCTTCACCAGAATGGAATCCCTATAAATGCAAGCAATATGTTCAGTCCAAACAAATTAAAAATTACTCTCACAATGAATTCCAAATATTACGCTTAGACAAAACAACAAACTGTTATTAAACTCATAAACCTGCATCCCACAAGCACACACACACGTCTTAAGTTCAAGTTCCCGAGTGGTCACAGCCCTGCCTTACAGAAGGCACTGTGCGAGCCCTGGTAATCCCTCCTGGGGAACTCTGCACGCTTTTGCTGAGACAGGGAGACAGACGAGAAGGCCACCAGGCTCCATCGGAATGCAGGCGCCTCACGGGGAAGCTTGTGGTGCTGGAGGAGGGCTCCAAGCTGTTTTAATCCTCTGTCTTCGTAACATGAGCCTTCCCATGTCATAAAGTGTTTGGCTCTCAAGACAACCCTTCTGAATGACTGAGCTCCTTCTCAGAGCTCCGCCTCCTTCTCTGACAGGTTTTCTTCCAGGGAACAGGATGCTGCTATTTTGCCCTCCCTCTGACTGCCCCTTTCTCCTTTCCCTCGGGCCAAGGCCCCACAGAGAAGGCAAGAAATGGAAGGCTCTGAACTAGGATCAACTGTCTCTGTCACACCCACGGACAGAGTCACACCAGCAGAAGACATAGTTCCATCAGTCTGTAGGCAGCTGGTCCCAAGCTGAGACGGAGAGGGCACCTCCTGCTGCAGCCGTGACAGAGACTCACGAAGAGCACTGCAGGCCCTACGGCAGCCCCGCTGGACAAAAGCCGAGTGTCAGGCATCTAAGCCATGGACCACACAGGACGCCAGAACAAACCTGACTCCAGCTAACTCTGTCTCGGACACCACTCACTCCAGCAGAAGCCTGCACACGTCAGACAGCGAGCTCTTCCTTGTTAATATTTTTTAAATGAAATCTGCAATATTATCCACCATCTGGTGTAAGAATTTAGATGTCACCTCTAGATAAAACATATTGGTTAGGTATTGTATGTCCTAGGGTTCACTGTATCCTTAAAAAGTGGCTTAATATTCATGAGGCTCATATCTACATGGAGACAAAATCTTGAGCTGTGCTCTGAAGTGTGCCCGTCTCCCTTTGCACGCTGCCTGGTTGGCTGTGAGCAGAGATGTGTCTGAGCCCCAGATGGCCCTTCCACAGGGCTCCCCGGGAGCTAGCTGGCTGCCCAGTGTGAGGCTGCTTTTTGGTTTATAATTTCCTCTCATCTGTAGTTAAACGCCATTTGTCCAATGTAGACTTATTTCTTAGTAGTAAAAGTGCTCTCCTGCTAAAAGTGCTTGTATTAGCCTATATGAACCTGGCGTGGTGGCACACTCTTGTAATCCCAGCATTCGGGAGGCAGAGACCAGAGGATTGCGGTTTGTGGACAGCCTCAGCTACTCAGCAAGGCACTTCGCAACTCAGTGAGACCAGTTTCAAGAAAAGAAAAAAAAAAAAGACTAAAAATAGGCCCGGGGGGTGGGGGGGGTAGCTCGGAGGTACAATACCTCTGGGTTCCATCCCCAGTACTGAAAAAATATATATATAAAATGAACTCTTACACGTTTAACGCCCTTCGAGACTTCCTACCCACTTCAGGACCTGGATTCCACTTCCTCAGAGGCTTTGCTTTTGACAACAAGCAGCAAACACTGGCCACATGGACGGTGAGTGCTGTTTTACGGGTGCTGAGCAGGCTGTGCACCTGGGCACGGGACCTCACTTAACGAGCACAGTGACATGTAACAGGCACTCAAAGAAGTTAGTTCTCTTTCCCTGACTTCTCTTTCCTCTGTTTATTTTAGATCTCCAGGTTCTGAGAGGCCCTTATTTCATATCACTAACCAAATCTCAATGCTGTTGTAAACTTGTAAGGTTTACAACCCAAATCAAAACTAACTTCTGGCCAGGATGTATAGACTATCTGTAATTACCACTTGGTTTAGGAAATACAAACTACTTTCTCAAAGTTCATTTATAAAGTGATATATATGGTTCACCTTAGAAATCATGGTACTTATTTAGGATTTCAGGCTACTCTACAAAGGCCCACTTATGCCACAACCGACCTGAAGTACTATACCAGTGTCAGAGTGGAATGGGAGCCTGGAGCTGGCACAGGCCTCACCTGCAGCCTGCTGGATGGAGACTGTCGGCATAGCTCCGCTCGTGTCCCCAGCCCTGGCTGTAAACACCCTCTGCACCTCCTGATCCTCGCTCCTCCAGATGACCAGTGCCCTCCAGTCTGCCACGCATATTCTCAGCCTCAGCACTTCCCTGGAGTGCCATCTTTTGCTGTTCAAAATGGTAACTGCCATGTCTCCCTGCCTAACTTACCTCAAACAGCTGGTCCAAGCTGTACAGAGGAAGAAATCTGACTGTGTTACTTCCCTGTGAAAGGTCAGTGTCTGAACTGCCACTTGTCCAGAGATTTCTTAGTCATCAGAAGACTCCTGGCTACCCACATGAACCTCTCTAATTTGGGGGAAGGCAGCAAAATGAACGAAAAGGGTCTGCAAGGTGGATAAATCAGCATTCCGGGGGTCAGTTTTAAAGGCATTTCGGCTTTAAAAGCAACTTCTTCCCCTACCATTGGCAAATGAATGACTTTCGTCTTAACTTTTCCATGGTACCAGCAAGTATATGCTTACGAAGATGAGGAGGGCAGGCCTGGGGCAGGGTGAGGCCTAACAGAATGTGCTTCCCCAAGTGGAACAGAAGCCAAGGCAGTCACATTTCACCTTCTCCAAGTGAGAGGCAGAAGTAGTGAGATTCAGAAGCCACACAGGCTGGGCACGGTGGCCCACACCTGTAATCCCAGTACTTGGGAGGTTGAGACTGGAAGATCACAGATTTTCAGCCAGCCTTAGTAATTTAAACTATTTCAAAATAAAAAATAGAATCAGGCTGTGGGTGAAGTTCAGAGGTAGAATGCCCCTGGGTTTGATCCCCAATATCCCCCCAAAAAGTCATTATTGGGTCACTTACTCTGCCATGACCAAAAGGGTGTCATTAAAAAGGGTGAGGGGGTGCGCACAGCCTCAACCACCCTTATGCATGTGGGGAGAGGAAACTGGAATTAGGAATCGGCATATCCGAAGTGGGAACAAGAAAGTGGGCAAAGGAAGTAGATATTTTCTGAAACACACCAACAATACAGGATTCTGCATGTATGCCTGCTCACCCTGGCTGCCCTGAGGCACTAATTACTGTAAGTATAAAAGCAGAAAATATCAGCTTGGGCAGGGAAAGCAAAATATGCAGACACTGAATTCCAACACAGGCTTGAAGCTGATGCCTGACATAGACTTCAAAGGAAGCAGCCTCATTAAGAAGTGGCCCAGCACCCTTCAGAGGGCGAAGGCTGAAACCTTGCCCCAGAGCTGGGCTGGGAGGGAGAGGAGGGATTGGCCTGTCCGTCACAGCACCTGGGCTCAGGACCCTCAGCCCAGTGGGTTCTCTGGAGGCCATCGAGTAGACGGGCCACGGTTGCTACCTGTGCTCCGGGCTTTCCTCACTCTATAGAGAGTGACACATCAGAGTGCCTTGCCCACACGCAGGCCCTCCTAGCCAAGATCGCCAAGGCTCTGACAACTCTGCTTATTAATCCCAGCAACGCCCAACAGAGAGATGAGCTGGCCATACAGCCTCCTGATTCTTCTTGAGTGGCAAAGGGGAAAAACTGAGCCAGAGAATGCAGGGACTGACCCAAGGTCACACCTAAATTAGAAAAATGAACTTGGCCCTGGTGTTCTTTGCCGCCTGCCCCACACTTTCTCAGTCAGTCGTGATGGCAGACAGGAAGCACTTCTCCAGGTGGCCTTGGGAACAGAGGCGCCCTGAGGGCACGGGCCACCTCTCCTCATGCGTTCTTCTCAGCAGCCCTGCGCCACCACATTTCATTTCAAATAACCCTACCAACAATTTTAGGAAGAGGTGAGTTTACCTTCCCCCAGGACCCCCCACAGTAAGTCACATGGTTGATCCAGTGCTCAGCTCTGCATGGACAGCCTGATGACACCTGTACTCCACCAAGGGGCAGCAGGAAAAGCTCCATGCAGTGAGTCAGCCGAGCTTAAAGACCCGCTCTTGCTTAGACGTGAAACCCAAGTAAGAAAGAAATTACAATCAAACTTAACATAGCTCCAAACAACCCCACCCCCACCCCCTTCAGAACTGGGGATTGAACCCAGGGGCACTCAGCTACCTCATCAGCCCTTTTAACATTTTTTATTTTGAGACAGGGTCTTGCTAAATTGCTGAGGCTGGCTCAAACTTGTAATCCTCTTGCCTGGGTCTCCTGAATCACTGGGATCCAAGACATGCAGCGCCACGCCCGGCTCCATCATTTGATTTTAAAAGCAGCTGAGGCAGTATCTACTGAAACTCTAATGCTCAGCCTCTAGTGTGCTCACTGCCATTACATCATCTACTAAACTCTTACTGAATAAAGAGGAAGAAGAATAGAAAAGAGAAATCAAAGAAGGACAGAAGATCATTTGTACTGGGTGTGAGAAAAAAGTATTCCTAACATAATAAAAACTAGAGGTCAATCTTATTTCAAAAACTACCAAACAAACAAACAAACAAACAAACAAAAAAGCACGTTTCTAGAGCTTCCTTTTTCTTTTTCTTTTTGGTACTAGAGACAGAACCCAGGGGCACTCTACCTCTGAGATACACCTTCGGTCCTATTTTATTTATTTATTTATTTATTTTTGTGGTACTGAGGATTGAAGACAGGAATATTCTATCTTTGAGCTATATCCCAGCCCTATCTTATTTACTTTTTATTTTGAAATGGAGTCTCACTAAATTGTGGAGGGCTTAAGTTACTGAGGCTGGCAACAAATGTGCGATCCTCCTGCCTCGGCATCCCAAGTACTGGGGTTATAAGTGTGTGCTACCATGCGTGCCTTTTTATTTTGAAATAGGGTCTCTTTTAAGTTGCTGAGGCTGGTCTGAACCTGTGATCCTCCTGTCTCAGACTCCCAAATTCTGGGATTACAGGCATGTGCCATTTGGGCTTAGCTACCAATTTTTAAAGTAATCCAAATAGAGAAAGAAATACCAAGACTCAAAAAGACAGTAATAAGATAGAGTATAATAAAAGGGAAGAATGCAGTAAGAAGGGCAGAAATTACATGAAAATGTGCTCAATTTTTCTTTTTTTTTTTTTTTTGCGGTACTAGGGATGGAACCCAGGAGCACTCTACCTCCAAGCTACACCCCCTATTTTTTATTCTTTCTTTAATTTGAAACAGGGTCTCACTGGGTTGCAGAGGAGCTCACTAAATAGTAGCTGAGGCTGTCCACGAACCATGATCCTCCTGTCTCAGCCTCCGAAATGCTAGGATTACAAGCGTGTGCCACCACACCCGGCCTAAATTTTCCTTAAAGGGTACTCTAAGAAAGGGCACAAAGAGCTCCCATTGTCCAAATAACTGTAAGTTGGACACAATTTTCAGCTGTAAACGGCCAAGACAGAAAGCTCCTTGCAGCGGGTTCTAGTTACAAGGCACTGATGTGAAAGGAGCACGGCTTTGGCCGGGCGTGGTGGCGCATGCGTGTAATCCCTGGGCATGGGAGGCGGAGACAGGAGGATCACAATGTTTCAAAGCCAGCCTTGCTGGCTTAAGAGACCCTGTTTCCAAATAAATGTAAAATAGGTCTGGAAGTGTAACCCAGGGATAGAAGGGTTTCCAGGAACCCCAGTACCAGCAAAAAAAAAAAAAAGAAAAAGAAAGGAGCACTGCTTTGACAGCATGTGCAGTCCTTCTCGAGGACTGCGCAGCCCCGGGGTGCTAGGCGCTGGTCTCCCACCTCCCAGGATGGAGGGCGGGCAGGGATGAGCTTGGCCAGCAAGTGGGGAGCAGAGCCCAGTGAGTGAGGGGCTGGACTGAGGGCCAGGCAGATGAGGGTGGAGCATGGCTCAGCCCCGGCTCTCACACGCGGGGCTCTGCAGGTTAGTGTGCAACACAAACAATCTTGTTCTGGAGGAAGGGAGGGTAAGAGGAGAGTCTCATACATCTGGGAATGGAAACCATGTAACACTGCAGAAAATGGTCTGCTGTCACATCACTGAGCTCTTCCCATGCCTCAGCTGGAGATGTCAGCACCCCAGACCTGATGACCTACCTTGGCTTCATCGTTAATGTCCCAGGTGAAGGAAATGGCATTGTAGGCAATCTCCTCAATGTTACTGATGGTATTGAAGCTTTCTTTATAATCAGCTACATAAGATGGTAAACAAGAAAAAGAAGTTCATTATTTTTAGTTTCAACATGAGATCAAGGCACAAAGAAACATTTAGTTTTCCAGGTTATCACCTCTGCATCATTGCACGCGTGCGCGCGCTACACCCTCAGTCCTATTTTATTCTTTATTTTGAAATAGGCTCTCACTAAGTTCAGAGGGCCTCACAATTGCTGAAGCTGGCCACGCACCTGTGACCTGCCTGTCTCAGCTTCCCAAGTGATGGGGTTAAAAGCCTGGGCCACCGCGCCTGACTACTTCTGCATACTTTAAATGAACATTTTGTTGGGTTGAAAGAAGTTCAAAAAATGAAGAAGAATCACAGAACTTCTGTAATAGAGGAAGGTTTATACATAATTTATTCTCATTATGTAAAAATTAGGAAATTTAAGTAAAAAAGGTTTAAATAACAGTCCTGATGTCACAAAACTAGTCTGTGGAATCAAGACTAGAACTCAGTTCTAATTTTTCTGAAAAGAGAACAGGCGCATTACAAAGGTAAAGAAGAAGTAACACTAAAGCCGGGCGTGGTGGCGCACGCTTGTAATCCCCGCGCTTGGGAGGCTGAGACAGGAAGATCGCACGGGTTCAAAGCAGCCTCAGCTACGTAGTGAGGCTCTCAACAACTTAGACACTGTTTCCAAATAAAATGTAAAATAGGTCTGGGAGTATAACCTGGAAGTAGAAAGCCTCTGGGTTCCACCCCCAGTACACTAACAAAAGTACACTAAAAAAAGTAACACTAAATTTAAGAGCCATTATGATGTAAATCATGGTTTCAGGAGGAAATTATACACCAGGCAAATTAAAGGATTTGTACAGTGATTTCAGGAAACACAATGTGTGCGCTCCAGGTGGGGATCAGGGTTATTTGCAGACATGAGATCAGCGTCAGCACATAGCTAAGGAAGCCCGTTAGGAAATTGCGCACCAGTGGGATTTCCTTTTACTTAGTTGGTTCCTCTCTGAATTATCACCTCCAAATAGTGACCAGCACCTTTTAAAGACAGTACCCTTCAGACTGGGCAGGGTGTGGCTCAGTGGTAGAGGGCGTGCACGCATCAGGCCCCGGGTTCAGTCCCCAGCACCGCAAACCAAGTGCAGACTGCAGGGTTAACATGGCTAACTCCTGTGTGAGCTGGCTAGCACTCCTGGCCTCGGCATTACGTGGAAAGCGCTGCCGGGCACAGGCCCCTATGAGGGAAGCAAGGCCAGAGCCTGGTTCCAGGAGGCCCAGCACAGTGCTTGGAACACATCAGTGGCTGGCAAAAAAATTCAAATGTTTTCAGCAGGAAGCTCGTCACTGCCAAAAATAACTGGATTTGGAGAGCACGGTGCTTGCACCTCTGGGAACGAGCGGCGCCTGGGACTCACCGATGTCAATGCACCTTTGTTTGGCGGTGTGCTGCCGGGAGTGCCAGTACTTCCAGTGCCTCAGCTGATCCTCTCTGCTTTTGTCTTCAGCAAACACCACCATGATCACACTCTGAGGACGAGAGCGCTACAGTGAAGACAGGGCCGGCAGCGTCTCCAGATGCACCTTACTAGCTCTTACGGTTCCCACTTGAGGCTGCACCGCAGCCTATGCTCAGAGCTGCCTCGGCCCTGGAGCTCTCAGGACCCGGGGACCTCTGAGGTGCTTCTTAGACAAGAGGAGCAGGAGCGGCACTTACGCGGACTTTGCTGATGGGGTGGTGGATGCCTTCGTTGCTGCTCACCTCCTTTAAGGTGACAGGATAGAACTGGCCTTTGTTCAGGTACGTCATGGTGCTGTCTCCCGGCTTCTGCCGAAGCGACTTTGAAGCTTCCAGGGTGTACTCAAAGTTGTTCCTAAGGACAAAGAAGTCACAGATCGCTAATCCAGTCTCTGAGAAGCTTCCTGCCTGCTTCAGTACAGTCCTGAAAAGCTTTAGTGTGAGTGCACTGAGACAGCAGACCACCAAGCATCCAACAGACCACATCACATTGTAAAAGCAGCGCCACCTTATCATGAGAAATAGTCTTAAACACAAGTCCTTGGTGACCAGGAGTTCTCAGATCTCTCAGATGGGGCACTACAAAGTGCCCGCTAAAATCTCTGTGATGTGAAGTTAACAACTAGACGTTTGGAGGCTGAGGCTATGGAGGACGCAGTAGGTGAAAAGGCCCAGGGCAGGAACCCTCACAGGACTCGCTGACGATCTGCTCTTGTTCCAGCAAAGGTTGTGAATAGCAGCTGCAAGCCCTGCATTGAGTGCGATTGGGCCTGCGCAGCACTTTTACTGTTTCTACGTGCAATTAGAACCTTCAGTCCCTAATTCTGTTTCCTGTTACCTTACACCACCCTCAGACATGCACCTTAATGACCTTCTTAAGCCAGAGGTCAGCAAGTTACACTTATCTTTGTAAATAGTAAATAAAGTTTCATTAGAAGACAGCCACACTAGCCGGGCGTGGTGGCGCACGCTTGTAATCCCAGCATTCGGGAGGCTGAGACGGGAGGATCGCAGTTCATGGACAGCCTCAGCTACTTAGTGAGGCCCTCTGCAACTTAGTGAGACTCTGTTTCAAAATAAAGAATAAAAAATAGAGCAGGGGGTATAGCTCGGAGGTTGAATGTCCCTGGGTTCCATCCCCAGACCTGCAAAAAAAAAAAGAAGACAGCCACACTGTCTGTTTATGCATCTGCAGCTACGGCGGCAGAGCTGGGTAGCTGCAAAATCCTAGAGACTCTATGGCCCATGAAGCCTGATGTCTTTACTCTCTGACTGGCTCCATAAGTCTACTGACTTTGCCTACTCCAAGCCCAAAGGCATTTGAGTTTGTGACACCCGCACTTTGAGGCAAGTCTTATATTAAGTCTCAATTCCTACAAAATCCTAGACTTTAAGAAATTTTAAAAAATTGCAAAATATAACACACGTTAAAAAAAATAAAATAATAGAATAAAATCCTAGGCTCCAAAATAATCAAAACAAAAATGCCCCAAGCTATTTATATATGTTCCTAATCCTGGAAAATATTCATATTCCTAGAATGGGATGGAGTTTTGTGAGGTTAAATAGATGCTACCATTATTTATTTTATCATTAGCAAGGCTAATAAAAAAAAAAAACCCAGGTTTTAGCCAGGCATGATGGCACACATTTGTAATCCCAGCATTTGGGTAACTGAGATAGAAGGATCGCGGTTTGCGGACAGCCTCAGCTACTTAGTGAGGCCCTTTGAAACTTAGTGCAACCCTGTTTCAGAATAAAAGAATAAAAATAATAGGGCTAGGGGTGTAGCTCTGAAGTAGAATGCCCCTGGGTTCCATTCCCAATACAGCAAAAACAAAACAAAACAAAAAACAAAACCTTTTGTTGCTCCTAAAGTTTCAGCCAACTAAACACTAAACTTTACTAGAAACAGAAGGAGCTGCATCAACCTAGTTCACTCCCAGCCTCTCTAGAGATTCCATCCTACATCACAGAAGGAAGAAGCCAAGGAAGAGAAGCACCAACACCAGGAGCCGAGGAAATTGGAAAGAGTCCAAAGGGCCCCAAATTAAATGCACCGCAACCAATGTCCTCTACCCAGGATCAGGCCGCAGGCAGCAGTCAGATGAAGGAGAAAGCCTGCCAAAGCCACCTCTGATTGGTCAGTATCAAGGTAACAGAAAGGGAAGAGACCACAGATGCTGAAAATTAAAAATCAAATTAAAAGACAACGATTACCCAGAAACACTGTCAAATACATAGTCCTCTGAATTCATGCCAGGCATCCGCAGACTGAGATCCGAGGGGAAGAAAACCTGAAATATCAATGCAATAAGCCACAACCATTTAACTGTTATCATGGTTACTAAAGACCAAGGTCTGGTACCGCGTAAGTGTGTGGCTTACAGCAACCCACTATCCATTCAATAGTCATTTTCAGATATATTTATAAAACAATTAAATTTTATTTAATTTACTTTTTGCGGGTTTGGGGATGGAACTCAGGGGCATTTGACCTCCGAGCTACACCCCCTGCCCTACTTTTTATTCTTTATTTTGAAACAGGGTCTCACTGAGTTGCAGAGGGCCTCGCTAAGTAGCTGAGGCTGTCCGCGAACCGTGATCCTCCGGTCTCAGCCTCCCGAATGCTGGGATTACAAGCGTGCGCCACCACGCCCAGCTTCATAACAATTAAATTTTAAAAAGAAAATTATAAAAAAAAGAAAATATCTACTTGACAATCTGCGTACACACATATTTCCACAAAGTGCTTGTGACCTATTAATGCCATTTTCCATCTTTCCCACACACTCCAATTCTATTCAGCTGCAGCCAAAATGTCCTGAGGTCTGGGGGTTGAGTTTGCACCACTGACCAGATGACCTGATGCCTTTTCTTGGAAAAGGATACAGTTTACTTCTAACCCCATAAACAGAGACAGACGCTATTTCCCACACTGGGGCCCAAAAGCCAGTCTCAAACACTATAAATCCCTAACTTTTAGCTGAGCGAGACATGCATGACCATGACCCCTCAGAACTATTTGGAGTTAATTTATACCTCGCACAAGATGCATCTGTCACCTGTCACACTATGACAGCACGACCAGCCAAGAAGCGCCCGGCAAACCCTGGATAAACTGTGTATATTAAGGCCAGTTGCAGGGAGCTTTCTTGGGCCTAGGACAAAAGCTGCAAACAGACTGAATTTCTGCGGTCAGCAGAAGAGCAGGCACAGGGCTCCCTTGCTCACTCTCTCTCCAACAAATCATTGAACTGAAATCACAATTGCTAACTCAGCTGCTGAAAAGATTAGCCATGTGCACTTGATCGTAATTTCTGGATTTATAGGCTTAGCTTACAAATTATACCCATGGGCCTTTTCTCTTAAAAAAAACATCTTTTATTCCTAATCCATTCATTTCAGGCTGAGTTTCAAGCTTACATAACAAGAAAAAGGTGGAACCCAATACTTATGCAAACACACAGGCGTCTTAGGAAGATGTTTTTGTTTCCTGTACCTCCTGAACACCCTCCTTGAAGGTCTCGGAGAAGGTGGAGTCTGGAGTTCTCCGCTGAGCGTTTGGGGGCTGAGCACCAGAGCTGAACTGGTCAGTATTGAGATTCCGGTCAAAAATCACCACGCGCTCAGTGGGCTCAGGATGGTACACTGCCGGGGGGATTCCCACAGCGAAGCCATGGGGCTGGATTTCAGTCTTGATGGAGTGGGTAGGCATTGTTGCTATGGAGACAGTGACTGTTGTATCAGGAGCTGTCAGATGGCCTCTCTTATCAATGCCTACTTGGTTGCCATGAGGAAGGACAATGTTAAAGGGCACATTTTTCAGTACTTGCACTCTGTTTTCTCCAGTAGAAATGAGGGGCTGCTCGTTCACATTTGGTATGCTGTTTCTTTAAGAAAAAAAAAAAAGAAAACCATTTTTAATCTCAACACTGATAAAGTTCTCTTTGTTTTTTGCAGTGGTGCTAGGATCAAACCCAAAGCTTTACACATGCTAGACCATTGCTTACCACTGATATTAACATGGTAGAGAAGAAACAGAAAATGGCACAACTGCTATTATTAGAGAAGGTAAAAAGACTTTGTAGTTAAAGGTCAAGTAAAATAAAGGAAGTAAAATTTCATTTTAAATACTGAGGATTCAGAGCTCTCCTAAGCTATCTGCCTTCCTTCCTCCTTTCTGATTAAACCAGGGGCATTCTACCTTCAAGCCCTTATTATTTACTTACTTTTATTTTAAAACAGGGTCTCCCTAAGTTGCTGAGGGTCTCAGTAAGTTGCTGAGGCTGGCCTCAAACCTGTGATCCTCCTATCTCACCCTCTTGTTGGGATTACACAGGTATGTGCCACTGTGCCTAGCCTAAGCTTTATTTTCAATAATCCCAATAAAAAGTCTCTTATTTTGCTGTAAGGCTGAAGCTACAATCATCTAATCATTGGGGTTAAAGTGCAGACCTAAGAGTTTGCCATCTGCCTGGGTTCAAATCCTGTGTCATTTGAGCACATCACTCCATCTCTGCTCATCTGAAAAGTGGGGGTAAACAACGTCTAGCCTCTCAATGACTGAGATGGAAGAAAGGCCCAGGGTTGCAGGGAATAACACCTGGCACAGAGGTGCGCAAGAAGTCCGGGCCAGCGTTACCTGACCTCCGCGTGGCCCAGTGGGGATGCTATTTGGTTTTCACTTACACCAAAAACAGTAATATTACACTGCATCAGTAGATGCTTTACATAAACTAAGTTTAGTTTAATAAGTATTCTGGGTAACATACAATGATTTCTAATGAGTAAATATGAAGTGTATGTGTGTTACCGGGGACTGAACTGAGGGCACTCTACCTCCACGTCACACTCCCAATCCTATTTCTGTGTGTGTGTGTGTGTGTGTGTGTGTGTGTGTGTGTGTGTGTGTTTTGCTGAGGATTGAACTCAGGGCATTCTACCTCCAAGCTATACACCTAACCCTATTTTATTTTTTATTTGGAAACTGGGTGTCACAAAGTTTGAGAACCTCACAAAATTGTTGAAACTAGCTTTGGACATGCAGTCCTTCTCTCAGCCTCCCAAGTAGTGGAATTGTAGACATGCACAACCATACCATGCTTGGCTAATGAGAAAAAAAATTT
Source organism: Muscardinus avellanarius (assembly GCF_963383645.1). Taxonomy (NCBI): domain Eukaryota; kingdom Metazoa; phylum Chordata; class Mammalia; order Rodentia; family Gliridae; genus Muscardinus; species Muscardinus avellanarius. Next base: position 6,776,678 of record NC_137801.1, on the reverse strand, counting down.
ATTTTGGGGTGTGTGTGTGTGTGTGTGTGTGTTGTTGAGGCTTGACCCAGGGGCATTCTAACACTGAACTATACTCCCAGCCCTATTTTGTTTTTTATTTGATTTTTTTATTTTTTTATTTTTTGGTGGTACTGGGATTCCTGGAAGCCCTTCTACCTCCGGGCTACACTCCCAGACCTATTTTTATACTTTTTTATTTGGAAACAGGGTCTCTTAAGCCAGCACGGCTGGCTTTGAACCTGCGCGATCCTCCTGTCTCTGCTTCCCAAGCACGGGGATTACAAGCGTGCCCACCACGCCCGGCTTTTGTTTTTATTTGAAAGCCAGGTCTCACTGAGTTGCTGGGCCTCACTGAGTTGCTGGGCCTCACTGAGCTGCTGGGCCTCACTGAGCTGCTGGGCCTCACCAGGCTTCTGAGCCTGCATGATGATCCTCCTGTCTTGGCCTCCCAAGTTCTGGGTTACGACCTCCATGCTCAGCGTTTAAATGCACTTTTAAAGCCCCCCGAAGCCAGGCTGGATGGTGCACACTTGCAATCCCAGTACTTGGGAGGCTGAGAAAGGAGGATCACAGGCTCATGGTTAGGCTCTGCAACTTAGTGAGACCCGTTTCAAATTAAAGAAAATAATGCTGAGGTTACGTGTAATTCAAAGGTAGAAGGCCCCATGGATTCCATCCCCAGTAAAATAAATAAATAAATAACTCTAAAATCTTACAGGCTGAAAACAAAGATAAAAAGCAAATGGGCAATTTGATATATTTTAAGACCAATAAAACGGTTCAAATGCTCAACCATAAATTCACTCACAGAAATTTATCCTAAAGTAAGAGAAAAGAGGCAGAGACAGCAAGCTAGAAAATTTTTCATTAAGGCTTTGTCATAGTGGGAAAAAAAACCCCACAAAACTAGACATAGAGCTGGGCGTGGTGGCACACACTTGGTATCCCAGCATCTGGGAGGCTGAGACAGGAGGATCGCAGTTCTCTAAGCCTCAGCTACTTAGTGAGGCTCTCGAAACTCAGTGAGACCTTGTTTCAAAATAAAGAATAAAAAAATAGGGCTAGGGGTGTAGTTCCGAGGTAGAATGCCCCTGGGTTCCATCTCTAGTACTGCAAAAATAAAAAACCCAAAACAAAAAACAACAATTAGATATAGCCATAATAATCAGGGTGTTTAGAATTTGCTTCAAAATACTCTAACAAAAAAAAATTAATAAAAATTGTTTTTAAAGTTAAAGAAGAGGGAAGAACAGCTTATACAAGAAAATTTATGTTGACAGGTCCTGAAGCTGGTCATGGATGCAGACGGGCTTACACTATTCCTCTTCTCTGATTGCGTCTGAAAATGCTTTTATTCTTCTCTTTTCAATATGATGCAGTAAGCATTACCTTTTACTATGATCGGGCTCAGGGTGTTCAATCTCTGGCTTCACTGTCGATGACCGCCTCTCTCTCGGAACCTTGTACATGAACACATGTGAAAATCAATCAGTTCTCACCCAAAGAAAGAGCCTGTTATTTTTCACCAAATTCAATCATTTGCTCATCTCCTGATTGCCTACCAATTACCAGACTCTGGGAGACACAATGAAGAAGAATGCCTTTGCCCTCGGGGAGTTTACAATCTGGTGAGTTAAAAGCACTGTTATTTAGTTGTGAAATTTAGTTGCGAAATAAACTCAGGCCATCGCAAATTTACTTCATCAATGGAATATAGGTTTCATTTCTTAAAAGAAAAATCTCTGGGCTGGTCTCACCCACTTGTCTACCCAACCTAACAGAGAAGGAAGGACTGAGGTGCAAGGAGCTCTTTCAGCCTGCCAGCTGCCCCCCCCCCCGCCCCCGCCCAGAAACAAAGCCAAAAGGATGGCCTGGTACGATCCCTCCTTCAGATCCAAATGCTGGCTTCACCCGAGAGGTCTCTGGATGCTTTGGGACTCACGTGGCCACCACCCCAAGGACAGACCTAACTCGGCTCGTTGCATTCCTCTTTTGACTCCTCCTTGCTTTGCCAAGAAATGCAGGGCAACGTCAGCGAGCATACTGCAGACACCAGGCCAACTTACACTTCCCCCCAGCATGTACTCTAAAGTTACTAGTGCTTGAAAGTGGTTTTCAATAGAATTCTGCTCTCACGTTTCATCACTCAGGACAAAACAACTTATTATGTCACATATTAAGCGTGCTTGTAAAGCTTTACCAAAGTCACCATGTAAACATGACTGATGCTCACACCAAAGAACTTAAAATAATTTAATACTTCATCAAAAAAGAAAATGACCTTAAGGAGGGTGCAATAGCACACATCTGTAATTCCAGCCTCAAGGGATTACAGGAAGCAGAAGGATCCCAAACTTGAGGCCAGAAAGGGCAGCTTAAGGATGTGGCTCAGTGGTAGAGCTCTTACCTAGCATGTGTGAAGTCCTAAGTCCAATTCCAAGTTCAAAAAAATTAGAAGAAAAAAAAAGCCGGGCGTGGCGGCACACACTTGTCATCCCCCGCACTTGGGAGGCGGACACAGGAGGATTGCGCAGGTTCGAAGCCAGCCGCGCTGGCTTAAGAGACCCTGTTTCCAAATAAAATATAAAATAGGCCTGGGACTGTAGCCCGGAGGTAGAAGGGTTCCATCCCCAGTACCACCGAAAAAAAGAAAAGACATATATTCAGGTCTCATCCCAAGTTTGGTAATCCAATCATCATCTTTGCTTTTTTTCCTCCTTTGTCTTTTATATTCAGGAAAGAACACAAAGCCAGAATATAATAAAAGACCAGTGATTGCTTAGACTAAGTAAAGGTCTTTAGGATTTGATTATTCCTTTATTTTAAAGTTTCTGCTAGTCTGAAAGTTCTCAAAACAAAAAGATGACAATTGTGCACACCCCCCACACCCCCACAAGGAGACACCATCAGCAGAAGTTTCTTAGGGCCAGGGGTGTAGCTCAGTGGTAGAGTAATGCTAGGTTCTCGGTTCCACCCAAAAAAAGTTTCTGAGATTTTTTTTTTTAGTAGCACTGGGGATTGAACCCAGGAGCATTCTACCTGTGAGCTAAACCCCCAGTTTGATTTTATTTCTTATTTGGAAATAAAACTAACTTGCGAGGGCCTTGCTAAGTCATCAAGGCTGGCTTCAAACCTGCGGTCCTCCTGTCTCAGCCTCCCAAGTACTATGATTATAAGCATGCGCCACCACACCCAGAGTCCTGGTCTTTATAAAGGCGGTGGCAACAGTACGTTGACTACAGATAAGTTCCACTTGGAAATGAGATACACCCCCCACCCGGCAAGTTGCACTTCAACTTAGTGACTATTTTAAATTGTGTTGTAAACTCTTACTAGCCATATGCAAGTATCTGCTTTGGTTGGAAAGAGAATGCCGAGGGGAATGCAGAGGCAAGCACGTCCCCGCAGAGAGCATGCTGCACCAGAGAGGACAGTTTGGGCGGGCACAGGCCAGGGCTGCCATTGCAGCTGCACAGGTCCGAGTTGCAGGCCCAGGGAGGGAGAGGTGATACACAGCGCAGCAGGTCCAGCACGACACAGGACATCAGTAAACGGAAGCTGCGTTAGGAGGACACGAGGACGCCGAGACAGACAGGTACATCCTTTCCACACCACAAGAACCGTGTCACACTGCAAGCATGCTAGAGACGGCATCTGACTAGGACTAATCCACATATCTGCAAACAGGCAACGTACTCTGATCTTAGAATTAGAAGTTCCCATAGTAAAAAAAAAAAAAAGATTTACGTTTTCATGAATCCTACGATCAAATCAAATCAAAGGCTCTATAATAACACTTATCTTAATAACACAGAAAACACAGTCACCTGACTACATAGGAATAAAGGTGGGGCACAGGTAAATGGGCTCTGCCCACTCTCCATGGCACCAGGAGCCATCCTTGGTGCAGCGTTCAAATCCAGGAAGACACATCCACCGCCGTCTTTTATAGCAGTCTCCCCTCTCAGACAGCAGAACAGCTGGCTACTTCACACGTTTTTAAAACAGCCCTTTGATTCTACGGTTGTAGATGTTCAGCTTTGAAGCACACTAAGTCAAAGTACTCATTAAACTATTTATAGTCACTACAGAAGCAGCCAGCAAACGCTCCACCAGCAAATGACTGTTTTATACGCTGCTGAATCAAGGGCGCCGGGGCCTGTGGCTGAGGGTTTTAAAGAGCGCCAGCCTACCTTGTAGTAGTCGTAGAGCAAGCCCAGCGCGGCTGCGCTGTCTTCGTCTCCATTGATGCTCATCATCGCTTTGGTGGCCGCAGTGAGCGGGTTTTCCAGGAAAGACTTCCAGGCTTCATCCTCGCTGGTGTAGGAGCGCCGCTGCGGGTAAAGTGCTTCATTCTGAAGAACCAACACTGGCCGTTTGCTTTAGAGGAGGGGGGAAAAAGAAATTTTATACTTTTCTTCTGCGAGGCAGCACACTCTATTTTTTTAAAGAACCAAACAGCTAATTCCTTTCCTATCATTTCATCAGTGATCAAGACAAGACCAAGAGGCAAAACCAAGTTCCAGGGTCACACAGGAGGCATGGAAGCTGCCAGTTGACCTACACATGGAATCCAGGACATAGTATTTGGGAAAAAAAATCTCCAAGTAAATGCCAAGCTATAAAACATTTTACATAGACAGACACAAAGACACAGCAAGGCATAATAAAGAACACTACTCTTTCAACACAATCAGGACTGCACCGCTTCCTAAGCATTCGTGCCAATGCACGTCACTTCCCTCTGCTTCTGCTGATGCTGTGCCTTCAAACACCTCCTTCCGAAAAGCAGGAGCAGGGGGGAGGGCTAGAAAGATTATATGTCGTCCAATCCTCGCGGGTATATGAGAAAGTTAAAATAGTCTACTGATTACCAGCAGATTGAGCATGGAATGTGGCCAAAGGGGACTATAAATCAATAAAGAAGCATAATTTTCTGGCATGCGAGTTAACTGTTTATCTTAGAGATAAACGCTCAAGAACCTACAAGAAATGAAGCCATTGAATAAAAAGAAATTTTAAAAAAAGGTGAGGAAGCCAGGCATGGTGGCGCATAGTTGTAATCCCAGCATTTGGGAGGTTGGGATAGGAGTATCACAGACAGCCTCAGCTACTTAGTGAGGGCCTCTGCAACTCAGTGAGACCCTGTTTCAAAATAAAGAATAAAAAATAGGGCTGGGGGTATAGCTCGGTACCGCCAAAAAAAAAAAAAAAAAAAGGTGAGGCTATCTGTTTATAAAAATCTTTACTAGCAGGCTGGGGGTGTAGCTCAGTGGCAGGATGCTTGCCAAGCATACTAAGCCCTGGATTCTATACTCAGCACTACAAAAAAAAAAAAAAAAAAAAAGGCTAAGTGTAGATACATCAGTGGTAGAGTGTTTGCCTAGCATGCATGGGTTCAGTTCCCAGGACCCCACCACCACCAAATAAATAAAATCTTTACTAGTTTTCCACATTGTGCAAGAATTGTTACATGTTAACAATGTAGTTGGGTGGGAAAAAATCCAGAAAAATCAACTGTGATCTTAGTGAAGCCATAAAGAAGATTTAAAAGATTAAAGTAAACATAACTGATTCCAAAAATTTGAAATATAAACAGACTCAAAAACTATTCGGTCTGTAGTATTTAGTAAGTCAATAAAGAGAAAAAACTGAATACCAACTTTAGCAAAATGAAGCCGTTTTTACGGTGAAAACTAAATTGTAAACATGTGGAACTGCTCTATGCTATTGGTATTCTAGCAAGCAAATTAAGGATCAGTTCTCATTGCAACACACAAATGAAATATGTAAATGGCCTAAAGGTGACCTACCTTTTCTAAAAGTGAATGTAGAAAGACTGACTATCTTTTCGAGTAATCAACAAAGGTTAAGATTTGGCAGTCACCCAAGCCCTTTTAAAAAATTGTGTGTGTGTGTGTGTGTGTGTGTGTGTGTGTGTGTGTGTGTTTGAAAAAAAGGAGAACAATTTTGGAAAGGGGAGAAAAAAAAAAACCCAGCAATTTAATTTATCTCATCAAATGGAAGTGTTATTTCTGAACTCACGTCTTCCCTCATATTTAGGAACACAATCCTGAAAGCTTTCATTTGTAAGAGTCAGGAGGCGGTGTGCTATTATGCCACAAATACCACTGGCTGTTCAAAGTTTGTTTTAAAATGGAGAGGACTGTCTATGCGGATCTCAAATTTTAAGAAAATAAAGAAATACACAAAGTGGCACTCCCTGAGCCACCATGTCCAGGCTGCCTCAGCTACGGAACCAGCGCCCCTTGGGAGATTTCCTGGTGTGCTGCTAAGCTATTATTAATAGCCTAATAGCTACTTCCACAAGACTATGACGGTACTGGGCTCGTTCAATTCCCGTAATGCTAGTTTTTCAGCTTCCCTTCACCCACTCCCGTCCCAAATTTGTACAAGCATCAAGAAAATAAATATTTTTCAAATGTCTTCCTGCCCATAATCACCCTGAAGGTGTTTTATATTTCCAGAGTGTGCCAAAGGCCAAAATGTTAATTTAGGAAATTTTGTCTTATCTGAACTGTAAGTCAAAAAATAAACATGAGAGCAGTGGCCTTTCTAAATCCACTTGTTCAAGGCCATCAAGCTGTGGTTAGGCCCGACCTGCTCATCAGGACTTTCAAATGAGACTTAAACCCTTCATCAGTGATCTCTCAGGCTTCAGAAATAAGCACTAATTTAACTGCATTTTCTGACACTCAAGATTAATCTCTTTTAGTTACTCCATACATAATAACTAACCTCATCCAGAAAAAGACACACTTAAAACGATCCTTAATTAGGAAACTATCTGCTCTGGATTTAGTTGCTGGCTTAGTACGAGTTCTTTTTTTTTTTTTTTCTTTTTCTTTTTTTATAAACGAGGTTTTTATTCATGTCCTACCTGGGGTAGTGTGGCAAGGGTCATCTTATAAAAATTAAGGGCGGGGAGTTAAGAAATTCGGAACAGTTTCCTATTGACAGAAAAGTTGCAAGTAAAACTCAGAACCGCATCCCTCACACTAGCCCCCTACGGTCTCACATCAACGCATTAGCGCCTTACATTTAAATCCCCATTTCCAAATTAAAAAAAAAAGGGGGGGGCTATTCATTCGTTCATACTTCCCAGCTTATCACCCTGATTTCGGTTTCGTCCTCTTGATATTCTCGGGCATTAAAAGCACAGCAATCTGTAATTACCATCAATGATGCAAGCGGCGGGAGAACACCCACGGCAGTTTTCTCATCAGGCCGGCCGGGGAGGGCAGCGCCGGCCGCCCGGCCCTCGACCTCCCCTCCATCGCTCCGCGGCGGGGGCACGGCCGCGGGGAGACGGCCGCCGGGCTCCCGGCCTCGGCTCCGCACGAGGGTCCCCGCGGGCTCGGGCCAGACGAAGGGGCGCCGGCCGGCCGGGCTCGGCCGCCCTCGGCCTCCCGCGCGCGGGGCTCCTCGCGGCAGGTGCGGCCCGGCCGCCCGACCCTCGGCCCGCCCGCCCGGCCGGCGCCGGCCTCCCGCCTCACTCACTTGTCGTAGTCCTGTGACATCGCGCTCCTCGCCGTGCCGGGCCGCAGAACTGGACTTTCGGGTTGGGACAGTACACCCGATCCGGGGGGAGGAGGCGGCGGCGGCGGCGGCGGCGGCTGGCGGGTCCGGAGCGGCGGCCCCGACGGGTTGGGTTCGCTTTTCTCGCTCTGAGCCGGCTCCGCGCGGGCTGCGCGCACTGGGCGCCAGGCTCGGCCGCCCATTGGCTGGCGGCGCGCCGGCCCGGGGCGGGGCCTCGAGGGCCGGGAGCCCGGTCGCGCCGCTTGATTGGCTGGTGGGCGGGCCCCGGGCGGGGCCGCGGCGGTGGGCGGGGCCGGCACGCCCCGCCCCTCGGCGCTGCGGGTGGCGCGCCGAGCTCGCGGCGGTCGGCGCCTGCCCTGGAGTGGCGCCGGCGCCCTGCGGCTTCGACGCCCGCTCGCCGCCCTCCGCTCGCCCACCGAGAGCGTCCAGCTGGGCCCGCCCGCCCGCGCGCCCCCTCCGCAGGCCCGGCGGGTGGAGCCTCCTCCGCGCGCGCTCCCGCCCCGCGGGTCGCAGGTGCCTCGCGGGGCCAAGGCGCCCCCGCCCTACCCAGACCCCTCTGCCAGCCTCCCAAGCCTCGCCTCCGCTCTCTTCTTGGAGCCCCTGGCTGTTATCCGAGAAAGATCACCGAAATTTCTCTTCCCTGCGCCTTGCGCAGGGGCCTGGTTGTAGAGTGTTCCTACTCGTCCATTCCATATTGTCCACTCTGAGACAGGGCATGGGAAATCCACTGCCCTGACGCGTTGCTTCCCAGGGAATGGCGGCGTGGGTGCCTGCGGAGTGGCACAGGGGCCTCACCCGAGCTGCCTCCTCTGCCCGGGTGCCCACCAGCCTTCCCGGCTCTGCTCACCCTTGGCTTCTTACATCCCCATCTGGGCTTCAGCCTTCCCCGGACTCCTTCCGCGGACTCAGTTCACCCATGCTGCACCTCCCAGCTGCCCAGTGCAGGCTCGCTCACGGCCACCCCTTCCACCAGGCCGTGGTGCCCAGCTGGAGCTCCCCGAGAGGCCCGCCACATGCCTGGCACCAGCCCAGATAGGCTAGGGCGGCGGGCAGAACAGACAAAATCCCTGCTTCCTCCAGCTTCCTAGTTGAATGACAGTCAGCGTACGTTAAGAAGCAGCGAGCTCTGAGGTGGACAGGGAGTGATGGGCGAAGTCCAGGTTTCAAAGACTCGAGGGAGCCAGGAAGGAGCTTGGGGTGGAAGGGAAGGAGCCTAGGCAGAGGCGCAGCTCTGTGTTGGAGTGGGGCACACTGCTGCATTCCCTGGACAGGGAGATCAGTATGGCTGGAGGGCACAGAGTGATAATGGAGGAGGAAAGCGGATTGTGTAGAGTCCTGCAGGTTTCTCTGTGGACTTTAGGTGTTTTTGTTTGTTTTTTGGTTCTGGCGGGTCTGGGGATGGAACCCAGGCATCAACCTTAGAGCTACACCCCTGGCCCTACTTTTTATTCTCTGTTTTGAAACAGGGTCTCACTAAGTTGCTGAGAGCCTCACTAAGTAGCTGAGGCTGGACAAGAACCTGTGTGATCCTCCTGTCTCAGCCTCCCAAGTACTGAGATTAAAAGCGTGCGCCACCAGGCCTGGCTGGACTTTAGGTTTTACACCGAGATGGGGAAGCATTAGAGGGTATGGAGTAAGGCAGTGACAGGTCTCGCTCATGTTTTAAAAATAATCTGAAGGCCGGGCGTGGTGGTGCACATTTGTAATCCCAATGTTTGGGAGGCTGAGACAGGAGGATCACAGATTCAAAGCCAGCCTCAGCTACTTAGTGAGGCTCTCAGCAACTTAGTGAGACCCTGTTTCTAAATAAAATATAAAATAGGTCTGAGAGTATAGCCCAGAGGTAGAAAAGTCCCTGGGTTCCACCCCCAGTACCACACATAATAATTAATAATAATAATAATAATAATAATAAAATAATCTGAGTCATGCATGGTGGCGCATATTTGTAATCCATTTGGGAGGCTGAGACAGGAGAATCATGGTTCACGAACAGCCTCAGCTACTTAGTGAGGCCCTTTGCAACTCAGTGAGACCCTGTTTTAAAAATAAAGAATAAAAAATAGGGCTTGGGGTGTCGCTCAGAGGAAGAATGCCTGTGAGTTCCATCCCCAGTACCGGAAAAAAAAAAAAAGCAAAAACAAATAAAATAGGGACTGGGGATATAGCTTGAAGGTAGAATGCCCAGTACCAAAATAAAATAAATAATAATCTGGTTGCCCAGTGGTAGAGGGCCAAGTAGGAGGTGACTGCCACAATACAAGAAAAAGCTAACTATAGAGAAGCCCAGGTTGGAAGAGAGATCTGATGAGAAGTGAATTCTAGGTAAACGGTCGTGAAGGCAGAGCAGCAGGATTTCCTGACATTTGGGTATGGGGTGCGGATTTAAGAGTTAAGGTTTTCAGTTGAGCAACTGGAAGGCGTGATTTGCCATCTGTGGAAACGGGCGTAGGTATTTTGCGGGAGGACAGGAGTCCTGTTTGGGGCGCATGCAGTAAGTTCAAGGTTTATCCGTGATCCGTGTCGCTGTGTCAGGTAAAGAGCTGGATAGGAGACGAGTCCAGGCAAAATGTCTGGGCCAAAGCTTGACCCTGGGGCGGTCGTCAGAGGCATACAGATGACGTTTAAAGCTTTGGGATGGGATGAATCGAAGCAGCGACGAGGAAGGGTCCACCCTGGGTCCTGGAGCCCGCAACGCCGAAGCTGAGGAGAAGAGGCAGGAAGGTTGCCGCTGAGCTGGGAGGGAGGCCCAGGGAAGAGGCTGAAATCAGGATTCGGGAGCGTCGCTGGTCACGTGAGGTCGCCCGGCCTCTGCTCAGCACCAGCTGCCCCTCATCTGCTCCAGGTCCCTGGGACCCAGGCTGGCAGCCACACACCCACTTCTCACGGCCTCTCCGGGCTCTGTCCTTTAGCCCTGGCACAACACTGGAGCCGTGATCCTGTTCTTTTCTCCCACTTGTTTTCTCCTTAAATTATATTTTAAAAGTGAGCTAATTTAAGAGAAGTGTTAGCCGGGCGTGGTGGCGCACGCTTGTAAATCCCCGCACTTAGGAGGCTGAGACAGGAGGATCGCACAGGTTCGAAGCCAGCCTCAGCTACTTAGGGAGGCTCTCAGCAACTTAGCGAGACCCTGTTTCCAAATAAAATATAAAAATAGGTCTGGGAGTATAGCCCGGAGGTAGAAAACCTCTGGGTTCCACCTTCAGTACCACAAAAAAAAAAAAAAAGAAAAGAAAATGGAAAAGCGTTAAAAACAGGACAGGAGGCCTGTAGACATGGTGAATCCTCCTCAGAGTGGCTTGGGAGGGAGGGACGAGTGAAATAAATAAGGTCCCCTCTCCTGTCTTTTCCTCTTCCTCCTCTTATCTGTCTTCACGCCGTGGCCAGAGTGACCTTTATAAAACACAGGATCAGTGGGCTCAGTAGTGCATGCCTGGAATCCCGATGTTGGGGAAGCTAAGACAGGAAGATGGCAGGATCTGGGCCAGCCTCGCAACTTAGCCAGACCCTCAGCAACTTAGCAAGACCCTATTTTCAAAATAAAAAATAAAAAGGAGCCGGGCGTGGTGGCTCAAGCTTGTAATCCCCACGCTTGGGAGGCGGAGACAGGAGGATCGCGCAGGTTCTGAGCCAGCCTCCCTTGCTTAAGAGACCCTGTTTCCAAGTAAAAAAAATATATAAAATAGGACTGGGAGTGTAGCCCGGAGGTAGAAGGGTTTCCAGGAACCCCAGTACCACCAAAAATAAATAAATAAATAAAAATATAAAGGACTGGGAGTGTCTCTCAGAGGTTGAACCCCCAGTATACATATATGTACACAAATTCCACGTCACTCCAGTGTACTCGTGGTAAGGTTCAAGCCCTCGGTGGCATGGCCTGGCCTTGCTGCTGCCGCTCAGAGCCGCCAGCCTCCATTCCTCCTCCTGCTCTTGGTGCTGGCACTCGGCATGCTCCACTTGCAGACCCAGGATTCCCCGTCCCTCCAGTGGCCCGCCAGCCCCTTTAGACCCGGGAGGCGCCCAGTGTCCCCCACAGTGCTCCTGCACACCTCGGTACCACACGGGCGGTGTTCTGCTTGTCATGTGTGAGTTTCTCTTTGGGTCTGTCTCCAGCATGGTGTTAGCTTTTCCAGAGAGGGCTAGGACTGCACCACTTGTTACATCCCCAGTGCCCGGTATGCACGTGGGAAATATCCAAGAGATAGTCCTCTACAAGGAGCGAGCGAGTCTGCCCTCTAGCTGGTACCTCCGAGCCCACTCTGGGGCTGATTTAGATAACCCTTGGTAGCAGAGGGTGAGAGCTCTGGTGCGTTGAGCCCAGTGCCTGCTACAGGATATGCACCAAATTAATAGGGGGAGAATGAAGAATTGTCAGCCCAGGAAACCAGAAAGAGCCAGGCATGGTGCTGCATGCTTGTAATCTCAGCATTTAGGAGGCTGAGACAGGAAGGTTGTAGATTCAAGGTCAGCCTCAATAATTTAGGGAAGCCCTAAGCAACTTAGAGAGACCCTGTTTCAAAACAAAACAACAAAAAAAAAGTGGATCTTATTTGGATATAGAATTCTTTCTTTCTTTCTTTCTTCCCCCCCCCTTTGTTTTTTGTATTGGGGATTGTTGAGCCCAGAGGCATTCTACCTCCAAGCCACATCCCCAGCCTGATTTTATTTCTTATTTAGAAACAGGGTCTCATTAGGTTGCTGAGAGCCTCGCTAAATAGCCAAAGCTGTATTTGAACCTGCAATCCTCCTGTCTCAGCCTCCCAAATACTGGGATTAGAGGTGTGCATCATTATTCCTAGCTAGAATTATTTACTTCTTATAGTTTTCTGAGGTTAAAACCTTATCTGTGAACTATTGGCAATACCTTCTTTAATTAATTAATTAAATAATTAATTTTTTTGCAGTTCTGGGGGTGGAACCCAGGGGCATTCTACCTCTGAGCTACACCTCCTGCCCTATTTTTTTATTCTTTATTTTGAAACAGGGTCTCACTAAGTTGCAGAGAGCTTCACTAAGTATCTGAGGCTGTCCGAGAACCGCGATCCTCCTGTCTCAGCCTCCTGAATACTGGAATTACAAGTGTGCGCCACCACGCCCAGTGTAATATTTTTAAATATAAAAATAGTGCCTGCTCACCATTTAAGCAAAAGAATAAAAAAGAAACTAAGTAAGAAAAGGTACAAAGAAAGGAAGACACTGATACAGACGGCATAGAGCACAAATAGTTTCCTCCAGCCCCCATCCCTAGAAAACCCAGAAAACCAGGAATAACAGTTCTGTGTACATTTCCAGATATTTTCTACATATGTGTAAGCATGCATATGATTTTTTTTTTTTTTTTGGTGGTGGTGGTGGTACTGGGGATGGAACCCAGGGGCCTTCTACCTCCGGACTACACTCCCAGACCTATTTTTATATTTTATTTGGAAACAGGGTCTCTTAAGCCAGCTGAGGCTGGCTTCGAACCTGCATGATCCTCCTGTCTCAGCCTCCCAAGCGCGGGGATTACAAGCGTGTGCCACCATGCCCAGCTCCATATGATTTCTTACACAAATGGGATTCATAGTGTGCACAGTCCTCTACAGCTCATTCTTTTTCCTTCTTAAGTTTTAAACCATTTTCATATCAGCACATAGAAACCTGTACTTTAAAAATTGGGTGCAAGATCCGGGCGTGGTGGCGCACGCTTGTAATCCCCGCGCTTGGGAGGCTGAGACAGGAGGATCGCGCAGGTTTGAAGCCAGCCTCAGCTGGCTTAAGAGACCCTGTTTCCAAATAAAATATAAAATAGGTCTGGGAGTGTAGCCCGGAGTTAAAAGGCCCCTGGGTTCACTATGTTGCTGAGGATGGCATTAAAAGTGCGATCCGGCCGGACGTGGTGGCGCACGCTTGCAATCCCCGTGCTTGAGAGGCGGAGACAGTAGGATCACGCAGGTTCGAAGCCAGCCTTGCTGGCTTAAGAGACCGTTTTCAAATAAAAATATAAAAATAGGTCTGGAAGTATAGCCCAGAGGTAGAAGGGTTTCTAGGAACCCCAGTGCCACAAAAAAAAAAAAAAAAAAAAAAGCAATCCTCTTGTCTCAGCCTCCCAAATTCTGGGATTTACAGGCATGTGCCGCCATGCCCAGCTGCACCCATTTTTTTTTTTTTTTTTGCGGGTCTGGGGATAGAATCCAGGGACATTCAACCTCCGAGGTACAACCCTGCCCTATTTTTTATTCTTTATTTTGAAACAGGGTTTCACTGAGTTGCAAAGGACCTCACTAAGTAGCTGAGGCTGTCCTCCAACCGCAATTCTCCTGTCTCAGCCTCCCAAATGCTGGGATTACAAGCATGTGCCACCACACCCAGCTTGCACCACCCAATATTTATTTATTTATTTATTTATTTATTTATTTATTTATTTATTTGGTGGTACTGGGGTTCCTGGAAGCCCTTCTATCTCCGGACTACACTCCCAGACCTATTTATTTTTATATTTTTTGAACCTGTGATCCTCCTTTCTTCAGCCTCCCAAGTACTGGGATGCTTCTGCTGTCCCCCTACTAAACTGCTCGCCGCCAGTTAACTGTGCTGCCTTGTAGTTGATTTAGTTCTACCTGATTTTAAAGAAGAACTTTAAGTCAAGCAGATCTGGCTTCAAATTCCAGGTCAGAGCTGGGCGTGGTGGCACAGGCCTCTACTCCCAACACTTGGGGGGTTGAAACAAGAGGGTTGTAAGTTAGAGATCAGCCTTAGCAATTTAGTGAGACCCTGTTTCCAAATAAAATAAATAAATAAATAAAATGGGCCTTGGGGGTGCCTGGCTCAGTAAAATGCCCCTGGCTTCAATCCACAGTACCACCACCAAAAACAAAACAAAAACAAAAATTCCGGGTCAGCTTCTTATTTTTCTCTTGAGCAGTCTACATCACTCTCAGTCCTCAGTTTCTCCTTGTACAAAATGATGAAAAGACTTTTAGCTCTTGTGGAGTTCATGTGCTTCTGAACCTCAGTGCTGGGCGCGTGGACACTTGATGGATAGCTTCCCCCTTTTAAAGGTTAGGAGGGCAGGAACGGTTCTGAATCTTCAAGTGCTGGGGAATCATCACTGCCTGGCAGCCAGCCATTCGTGGGGCACATCACATTCAGGGGCTTCAGCCCTGATGAAACGGCCTACACGGAAGAGACATCCCAGGTACTCGGAGATAATGGCGGAGCCTCGGTGCTCTGAGACCTGACGCTTGTCCCACCCAGTTCACCAGAGTCACGGCACCTCATGCTTTTGCTAACGTGAGATGAAAGTCTTTCCACTCTGGAGAAAGGGTGTGGGAGGGAAGGATGCAGGATCTCCACCCTCCCTCCAGCCCTGGGACTTAGGAACGTCATTTAACCTCTGAGCCTAGGTTTCCTCAGCTCCGGACTACGGGATGATCATTTCAATTATTAAGGATTTTGTTGGCTTTTGTGAAAGGGCTCCCAAACAGTGCCAGGGACGTCACAGACTCAAATAATAAACTTTCCACCTCCCCGGGGTTTTTTTTGTTGTTGTTGTTATTATTGTTCTGTCATGAGGACAAAATCTTTATCTCAAATTAAAATTTTTTCTTAGCTGGGCGTGGTGGTGCATGCTTGTAATCCCAGCATTCAGGAGGCTGAGACTGGAGGATCACGGTTCGCAGACAGTCTCAAGCTCACTAGTGAGGCCCTCTGCAACTTAATGAGACCCTGTTTCAAATTAAAAGGAATAAAAAAAAAATAGGGCAGGGGGTGTAGCTCGGAGATTGAATGCCCCTGGGTTCCATCCTCAGACCCGCAAAAAAAAAAAAAAAATTTTGTTTTTCTTCTTCATCCTCTAACACAGATCAGCAATGCTTGTTAGAGAATCAGCAGGGTCGAGGAGGACCGCCAATATTGTTATTCAAGGCGGTTCTAACATTAACCTTTGCTGGTACTCAGTGTTCAACAGGATCACATAACTACCCGGGCTCGTTTGACTCTGAAAACAACACTTGGAGGTAGACAGGGTTATGTCCCTTGAGCTGGAGAAGCAGGGTCCAGGGAGATGTCGTGCTGTACTCAGTATCATAACCAGTGCAACTGGGCCTTGGACCTCAACATCTTATTCCAAATCTCCCCTCTTCCCTTCTAGCTGATGGGAGAGTGTTCCTGCCTGAGAGTCTGGGCCAGCCTGTGGCCCCGTTGTAGAGTATCCTCGACACATTAAATGTGGTGAGGCCGCCGTTGGGGCTTCCTAGTGGCACTGTCTGGCTTGGAGAGGACTTTGGTTGCCGGAGTGGCTTCTCAAGCTTAGAGAGCGCTGACTCTCAGACTCATCCCTCCATTTTTTTGGTATCTTTTGGTGTCTATCTTCACACGTCTTTGGTGACCTCATCTGAATATGCGTGTGTCTCAAGGTCTAGTGTATTCTCCCCATGCCTGCCATCCCCGTGAGGATGACTAGAGTCTCTGAGTCTTGCCAGGTACCTGGGACTTGACCTAGACCAGTCAGCAGGAAGCCGCAGCTCTCCCTGCTTGTGAACGGAGGCAGACGCAGCCTAGAGTCGGGTGTCACCCACCTGCCGGGGACCACAAGGCCCTCGATGTGGCACGCTCTTCTCCTATGGCTGCACTGTGGGTGGATTCCAGCGAAGGCTCAGCAGTTGTAACACGGCTACCAGAAAGCCCTAGGCTGAGGAGCACAGGCATCGACCCCCAGTAACCCTCGCTTGCCTGTGACTGACCGGGAGTCACGTCACCACTGGGCTTACTGCCAGCTCAAGGAAACACCCAGCAGGCCCTGAGCATCCCTGCTGAGGCTTGCCGGCCACGTGTGTGTGTGTGTGTGTGTGTGTGTGTGTGTGTGTGTGTGTGTGTGTTACTAGGGCAGGATTGAACTCAAGGGTATTCTATACCCCCAAACCTTTTTATTTATTTTTATTTTGAAACAAGGGTCTCTCTAGGTTTCTGAGATTTTCACTATGTTGCTGGGGCTGTCCTCAAACCTAAGATCCTCCTGTCTCAGCCTCCCCAGTACAGGGATTACAGGAGTGTGTTACCATACCTGGGAGTATTTTACTCTTTGAAGAGTTACTAGTGGTCAGACTTTCCCCCAACCCCACCCCATGGTACCAGGGATTGAACCCAGGCGAAGTCCACCTCTGAACTATACCCCAACCCTATTTTTTATTTTGAAACAGGGTTTTACTAGGTTGATGACAGTCTCACTACTTGCAGAGGCTGTCCTTGAACCTGTGATCCTCCTGTCTCAGCCTCCCACGTACTGGAATTACAGGTGTGTGTCAGGACTTCTGGCCAGACATTTTTGTTATAAAATAAGTTTCATTTAAAATTGTTGGGGTATTTCCACACATTTAAGACCAAGAGAGAGATTATCTCACTTTATAGGTAGGGGACAAGCAAAGAAGGATTGTATCATTTACCCAAAGTTGGCATTTCATTAACGTGTGTGTGTGTGGTGTGTGTGTGTGTGTGTGTGTGTGTGTGTGTGACATTGGGAATTGAACCCAGAGGCATTCTACCTCTGAGCTATACTTCTAGCCGTATTTTATTTATTTGTGGTACCAGGGATGGAACCCAGGGGCATTCTACCTTGGCGCTACACTCCCTGCCCTATTTCGTATTCTTTATTTTGAAACAGGGTCTCACTGAGTTGCAGGGGACCTCACTAAGTAGCTAAGGCTGTCCTCGAACTGCGATCCTCCTGTCTCAACCTCCCAAATGCTGGGATGACAAGCCTGTGCCACCATCCCTGGCCCTATTTTATTCTTTTTAATTTGTAAACAGGGTCTTCCTAAGTTGCTGAGAGCCTTGCTAAATTGCCAAGGCTGGCTTTGAACCTGCGACCCTCCTGTCTCAGCCTCCCAAGGGCTGGACTAACCTGGCTTTTACAGTAATTCTTTCCCTACTTGACAGTCTGCTGGAAATTCAAGTGTTGTTGCATTTACATTTATCTGGATCTTCTCAATCATGAGACTGTTGATTCCAATGTCTGGAATTTGGAGTTATTTCTGGTGGTGATAATTAGAAAAAAGGACGAGGGGTTAAAAAGAGGGGGCAATCTGGGGGACTTTGGAGGAGCATCAAGGGAAGGAGACGCGGGAGCAGCCTCAGAGCTTCAGGACGCTCTTCACAAGCAGGAGGGTGGTGTCTGCATGGTCTGAGAAAAGCCTGAGCTTGGGAATGGGGGAGCTCTCTGAGTATCACTTACTTACACATCCTTTAATCCTTTTAATGAAGGCTCCTCAAAGCCTCATAAAAGTCCAGCCTACTCTGCGCTGGGGCCATCGTGGGGTCAGCCGCTGGCAGGCTCTAACGCAGATGTGAAATCACGGAGGGCGACGCGGCTGACTTGGTTATAAGCTAAACAAATCCGCAGTCAGACGGCCTAGAGGGCCATCCTGCAACGCTTCCTCCGAGCTCCGGTGGTGAATGGAAATGTTCTAGACACACTCCTGTAGCAGGCTGCCATTGTCTTTGGGGACTGGGCTTCTTACATAACATCTCGTTTCTTAACCTGCCAGGCCCTCGGGGGCTCCGGAGGGCGCTAAGGCTGTGCCTACCTGCTGGGCACACGCATGGCCAACTCCTAGCCCCATTCTCCATTGCTAGGGCACACCGCATAGCTGCCACACACGCGGGGACAGAGGTGTGTGCAGTGCCCTGGGGTTGAAGAACCCTGCCTAGCCGGGGGTGGGGGAGGTGGGGTGGTCGGCTGAATGGAGGAGGTGGCGTCTGAGCAGGTCCCTAAGGGAAGAGGGAGACGCTCTTGGGAGAAGAGGGGGGACATTTCTGATTTCACATCTGGCCCAGCTGAGGGCCCCGTGGTGTGGGATGCCACAGCCTGCTTGAGACCCAGGGAGCGCTGACAGGCCAGAGAAAGGAAAATAGCACAGAAGCCAGTCCGATGCGCTCACGGGCCAAGCCATAGACCTGTAGACCACAAGGAGCCATCAGGTGTTTTGGAGCCTAGAGTATTATTAAGCCTAGTTTTGGAGGAAAACCAGCGAGGTACGGCAAGTGCCGGGGGAGCAGGGAGGTGCTGCAATCCCCAGGAGAGGGGAGGGGGCTGAGCTGGCAGCCAGCTCATGGGTGGGAGATGCTGGGCTGGTGTCAGGGCCGAGATGGATGAGAGCTGGGTGACAGGTAGGGAGGGGCTGGAGATTTATAGCCGGGGCGATTAGCATGGTGCTGTAATCGAGAAGAGAGGACACGGAGGAAGAACAGGTTTGGGTTGGAGTATGTGTTGGGGGCTGGTGAGGATGGCCTTTACTTATAAAGGCCAGCGTTTTCCTTTCCGAGCAGCCCTGGGGGCCTCCTATTCCAAAAGGCTGAGGTCTTTGAGAGGAAAGACGGTGCGTGAGGGGGGCCGAAGACAGGAGCCAGGGGGCCTGGGGTCAGGTCGTGGCTGGGCGGCTTCCATGTGACCCTGGGGGAGTCATTGAACTTCCCAGAGTCTGTGTCCTCGCTTGTGAAGGAATGCGCTGAGCTCGCCATCGTCATCGGACTGTTAGCAGGACCAAGAGTCCCCTGCGCGAAGTGTCAGGACAGCGTCTGCCGTGTTACACCCCAGACAGCTGATTGATGGGCCACAGGAATACGCTGGCCAAGTTACGTCGTTTCTTCTTTCTGTCTTAGAAAGAAGTACTTCAGTTTAGTCGGCGTGGTGGCGGTACACCTGCAATCCCAATACTTGAGAGGCTGAGACAGGAGGATTGCAGGCTGGTGGGCAGCCTCAGCAACTTAGTGAGGCCCTCCACAATTTAGTGAGACTCTGTTTCAAAATAATAATAATAATAAAAAAAAGGCCGGGCATGGTGGCGCACGCTTGTAATCCCCGCGCTTGGGAGGCGGAGACAGGAGGATCGCGCTGGTTCGGAGACAGCCTTGCGGGCTTAAGAAACCGTTTCCACATAAAAAGGTAAAAAAAAAATAGGTCTGGGAGTGTAGCCCGTGGGAGTGTAGCCCGGAGGTAGAAGGGCTTCCAGGAACCCCAGTACCACCAAAAAAAAAAAAAAAAAAAAAATAGGGCTGGGGGGTAGCTCAGAAGTAGAAGGCCCCTAAGTTTCAGTCCCCAGTACCACATACACACAAAAAAGTACTTCAGTTTGAGCCAGGTGTGGTATGGCATAAAAGAAAATTGTGCCATAGTTCAAATTAGTAAGATGACGCTTATACTTTTCTCTCCTTAAAAATTCACAACAGAGTCAGGCGTGGTGGTGCACACCTGTAATCCCAGTACTCGGGAGGCTGAGACAGGAGGATCGTGGCTTCGAGGCCAACTTCAGCAACTTAACAAGGCCTTGTTTCAAAATAAAAAGAGCTGGGTATGTAGCTCAGAGTTAGGACACCCCTGAGTCCAATCCCCAGTACCATATATACACAGAAAAAAAAAAGTGCTTCTATCTGATTCAAAGCCAACATTTAGAAGGCAGATAACTAAGTTCTGTTCATTAAGTAGCGAGATGCATCGCAGGAGCTGATAAGAAAGTAGGACGCTATTTGCAATTTCCCCTTATCATTACATCCACAGACGCTTACTGAACATTATTGGGGCCAGGAGCTGTGTGAAATGGCTCCAGTCTGAAAGGCTTCCTGTCTAATTAGGCAGAAGGCAAGCTGTACTAAATGGCAGAAATTGGACGTACTAGAGGGGCCTGGGAATTGAAAGAACGGAGTCCTGGATGCTGGAGAGGGGGCAGGCAGCTGAGCTCAGCCCCGGGAGGAGGCAGCCCTCGGGTGATGAGGAGCAGGTGCTTGGGATGCCCCACCACGCCCCGGGGCTGCTCCGAGGGCAGGGGAGGCAGGAGCATGCCTGCCCAGCACGGCCCGAGCGGTACTGTGAGAAACTCTGAGGACAGACTAAGGAGCCATTAGAACAGAACACCCACATCAGCACACCAGGTTTGGGGCACCGGGGAGTCGAGCTAGGAGGGAGAGGGTGTCTACATCCCGCTGGGAGGTCCCAGAGCTCCAGCAGGGACACTGGCACATTTGGGAGATTTGTCCTGTTCTGAGCATGTGTGTGTGTGACTGGGGATTGAACCCAGGGGTGTTTTACCTCTGAGCTACGTCTCCATCCAGCAGGTGACTGGGACAGTCCCGGGACATTTGTCCTCTTCTGATTGTGTGTGTGTGTGTGTGTGTGTGTGTGTGTGTGTGTGTGTGTGTGTGTGTATGTGTGAGAGAGAGAGAGAGACAGACAGACAGACACTAGAGATTGAACCCAGGGTGTTTTATCTCTGAGCTACATCCCCAGCCCTTTTAATATTGAAATAGCGTCTCCCTAAGTAGCCACGGTTGGCCTTGAATCTATGATCCTCATATTTTAGCTTTCCAAGTACTGGGATTACAGGATTATACCACCCTGCCTGGCTCTGTTGTGAAATTTTTACATTTATTTATTTATTTATTTATTTATTTATTTATTTATTTAGTGGTACTGGGGATGAAACCCAGGGGCATTCTACCTCTGAGCTACACACCCAAGCTACACCCCAGCCCTATTTTTTTTTATTACTTATTTTGAAACAGGGTCTCACTGAGTTGCAAAGGGCCTAAGTAGCTGAGGCTGTCCATGAACCACCATCCGCCTATCTCAGCCTCCCGAATGCCGTGATTACAAGTGTGAGCCACTGTTGTGAATTTTTAATTAATTAATTAATATTTTTTGCGGCACTGGGGCTGGAACCCAGGGGCATTCTACCTCCGAGCTATGCCCCCAGCCCTATTTTTTATTCTTTATTTTGAAACAGAGTCTCACTGGGTTGCAAAGGGTCTAAGTAGCTCAGGCTGGCCTTGAACCGCAATCCTCCTGTCTCAGCTTCCCAAATGCTGGGATTACAAGTGTGTGCCACCACAACCAGCTTGACCTATTTTATTTGGAAACAGGGTCTCACTAAGTTGTTGAGAGCCTCACTAAGTAGCTGAGGCTGACTTCGAACCTGCGCGATCCTCCTGTCTCAGCCTCCCAAGTACAGGGATTCCAAGTGTGCACCACCATGCCCGGCTTGTTGTGAATTTTTAAGGAGAGAAAAGTACAAACATCATCTTTCTATTTTTAACTATGGCATAATTTCCTTTCACTTTTTTCGTATTACAAACACATTGGAACAATGCAAAGAAATATAATATTTATCCCGAGATTCAGTCTTATCTGATGGTACTGACGGCAATAGCTAAATTGGTCATCTGCTCCTCGATACACAAAGAAACAGATTGTGAACAGTTCCGGGAGTTTTTAAATTTAGCAGACCACTGTTTTCTCTGTAGGCAATGCGCACTTAGTGTCACTGACATGGACAACGTTGGGCCAGGAGGCCATTGCAGTTAAGTGGTATTCTGACTTCAAAATTCCTTTGGGAGAATCTGTGAGTTACCTTTCTATACACATATCCTTAAGACCTGTACTAATTGTTCCAGAAGGAAATACTTATTCCAGAAGGGCAAAAGGCCGAGTTAGCTGAAATGCCAGGTTCGTAATTTATAAAGTCAATAAAAGCATTGTTTTGTAAGCGCTTCTCAAGTCCTGGCTTATTACCAGGAGAGTCTGGCGCTAAAATCACTTAACGCTTAAACACTTCACGAGGGCGCAGGACAAGGGAACATACACTATGGCTTTTTGGACGCATTTCGTGAGAGACTAGATACTGGGCAAATTTACTCAGCTTTCAGGGACTCAGAGGCATTTTAAATTTGGAAAAAAAATAAAAAAGGTCACCAGCTATGTACTCAAGGTAAAAAACACTATTACACTGTGGTATATAACACTTCACAGAGCTTCTACAGCAGCCGCACTAGGACATTCTATTCCGGGTCTGCCTGATGACTTGGGAACACTGCCCCTCCTCTCCAGTAAGCAGCACGTCTGAACGTCTGCACTGGAGGGCTAAAGCAGGGCCTGAGAACCTGCATTTTAATAAGTTCCAGGTACTGTCGATGTTGCTGGTCCATGGACCACACACTTTGAGAATCACTGTGATAAACAAGAAAATTATTACCAAATCAAATTTCCTAAAGCCGGGCATGGTGGTGCACGCTTGTAATCCCAGCATTTGGGAGGCTGAGACAGGAGGATCGCGGTTGGAGGACAGCCTCAGCTACTTAGTGAGGCCCTTGCAACTCCGTGAGACCCTGTTTCAAAATAAACAATAAAAAAAATAAGGCTGTGGGTGTAGCATGGAGGTAGAATGCCCCTGGGTTCCATCCCCAGTGCCACCAAACAAAACAAACAAGAACCCACAAAAACTCTTACTCTCAAAGAGTAACGTTTCCATTAGGCTTAAATGTAAATTGATAGAAGGAGGGAGGCGGGAGGACCCAGAGGAAAGAGCTCCAAGAATAGTGTGATGCTCCCATCACTCTTGCCTCAGCCCGGCATATAATTACAATGCACCAAATGAAGGTGGATTAAAAAAAGGAAAAAGCCGGGCGCGGTGGTGCTCGCTTGTAATCCCAGCATTTGGGAGGCTGAGACAGGAGGATCGTGGTTCAAGGCCAGCCTAGCTTCTACTTAGTGAGCCTCTTTGCAACTCAGTGACACCCTGTTTCAAAATAAAGAATAAAAAAATAGGGCTGGGGGTGTAGCTTGGAGGTAGAATGGCCCTGGGTTTCATTCCCAGTACTGGAAAAAAAAAAAGATGTCCATGTGTGAAGTGCATACCAAGCCTCGCTTATTTTCCTTCTTCCTCACTGATCTTATTTCGTATTTGTGGGTGGCCTAAAACTTTGCATAACTCTGAGCTGTCTCAGTATTTTAAAGTATACAGACCTTGTTAGCAACTTCACCCTGCTGCTCAGCTCCAGTGCTACAGCACTTCAGCTCATGACACTAATTCCAAACCCTTCATATTCAAAACTGACTTTTCAGCTCATTTTTTTCCCCAACACTAGGGATGGAATCCAGGACCACGTGTTACCACTGAGTTACACCTCCAGCCCAATTCAAATGTCTGTTTATTTATTGTGGTACTGGGGGTGGAACCCAGGGGCTTTTCTGCCTCCCGGCTATACTCCCAGACCTATTTTATTATTTATTTTTTTAATTTAATTTAATTTTATTTTTTGGTGGTACTGGGGTTCCTGGAAGCCCTTCTACTTCCGGGCTACACTCCCAGACCTGTTTTTACATTTTTATTTGGAAACAGGGTCTCCTAAGCCAGCGCACGCGGCTGGCTTCGAACCTGTGCGATCCTCCTGTCTCTGCCTCCCAAGCGCGGGGATTACAAGCGTGCGCCACCACGCCCGGCCTCCCAGACCTATTTTATACTTTATTTGGAAACAGGGTCTCACTATGTTGCTGAGAGCCTCGCTAAGTAGCTGAGGCTGGCTTCGAACCTGTGCGATCCTCCTGTCTCAGCCTCCCAAGTGCGGGGATTACAAGCGTGCACCACTACGCCCAGATCAATTCAAATGTTTAGAAAACAATGTTTTCAATTATAAGAGATATCCTTTGGTTTCCCCCCAAATCCTACTCCTGAGCAGGGCTATTGTTGCTTATTTCAATAGTTGGTTCCTTTTTACAGCCAAGTAGTATTTTATCATATGGGTCATGTCCCAGTTTATGTCCATTCACCTGGTGCTGGCCATCGGAATTACTTTGCCTTTTTGGTTATTCGAAATAAAGCTGCTATTTTTGTGTACAAGTCTTTGTGTGGAAACATGCATGTTTTACTTGGGTAGATACCTAGTCATAGAACAGCTGCATCACGCAGTAGGTGTAGTTTTCACTTTTAAAAAATTACCAAACTGAGTCTGGTATGGCGGCACATACTTGTAATCCCGGTTCTTGGGTGGCTGAGCCAGGAGGATCGCAGGTTCAAGGATAGCCTTAGCAACAAAGCAAGACACTCGGCAACTTAGCGAGACCATTTCAAAATAAAAAGGGCTGGGGGCTTGGAGGCAGAATCCTCCCGAGTTCAATCCCCAGTACCACACATACACGCATGCTCAGAAGAAGCTACCAAGCTGTTTTCTAAGTGGTTTTACCGTTTTATGTCGCCATCGGTAGTTGGAATGCTAGTTCTGAAACCTAGCCCATTTACTATCGTCAGTCTTTCAAAATTTTAGCGTGTGTTGTGGGATTTCATTGTGTGTGTGTGTGTGTGTGTGTGTGTGTGTGTGTGTGTGTGTGCGCTGGGGGTTGAACCCAGGGACATTCTACCTCTGAGCTACACCCCCGACTCTATTTTATTCTTTTATTTTTTATTTTATTTATTTATTTTTGGTGGTACTGGGGTTCCTGGAAGCCCTTCTACCTCCGGGCTACACTCCCAGGCCTATTTTTATTTTTATTTTTTATTTGGAGACAGGGACTCTTAAACCAGCGCGGCTGGCTTCGAACCTGCGTGATCCTCCTGTCTCCGCCTCCCAAGCGCAGGGATTACAAGCGTGCACCACCACACTCGGCCTTTATTCTTTTATTCTTATTATTTTTTGAAGATTTAAAGTTTATTAAAAAGATAGAAATACAGAAGATGCCATAATGGCATGGGGGGGTGGTCCGAGCCAATTCACCATTGTGCCTGGCTCATACTCTTTTATTATAAGATTTTTATATATGTATGTATTAAAGACTATAATGTTTAGATCTTTGATCCATTTGAGATTTACTTTGTGCTATAAAAATAAGAACGCAAGCCAGGTGTAGCGCACATACTTGTAATACCAGTACTTGGGAAGCTGAGACAGGAGGATCGTGCAGGTTTGAAGCCAGCCTCGGCTACTTAGTGAGGCTCTCAACAACTTAGTGAGACCCTGTTTCCAAATAAAATATAAAATAGGTCTGGGAGTATAGCCTGGAGGTAGAAAGACTCTGGGTTCCATTCCAGTACGTATACACACACACACGCACACACACACACACACACACACACACACACAAGATTGCAATCTAGTTTTAAAAGTGCATTTAGCAGCTGGGCATAGTGGTGCATACTTGTAATCCCAGCACTTGGGAGTCTGAGACAGGAGAATCACAGATTCAAAACCAGCCTTGGTAACGCAGAAAGGCTCTCAGAAACCTAGTGAGACCCTGTTTCTAAATAAAGAAATAAAATAGAGCTGGAGGCATAGCTTGGAGGTAGAACACCTCTAGGTTCAATTCCCCAATAACAAAACAAAACAAAAAAAAAGTACAGTTAGCACTAAAAGACAATAAATACAATTTTTTGGGAATCATTTATATAATTTATTGCTTTAACTTTTTCAAAGAACATTACTCATTTAAAAATAAATTCAAACAAAGTTCACCTGTTTTGCTATTTTGTTTTGTTAGTGGCACAGGAACTGAACCTGGGGTCTCCCACGTTAGGCAAGCACTCTACCACTGAACCACATACCCAGCCCCTCACCTGTTTTATAATACACATTTTTATAAACATGATACATCTGTCTATATGTATGCAGTAATACATATGTTGCATATATATGCAATAAAATATTTTCCACAATTCCCTGAGTATTATATAATTTGACATTACTATCACTATTAAAAATATTTTCCCAAGAAAGTTGAGAGTGTAGCTCAGAGATAGAATGACCCTGGGTTCAATCCTCAGTACTGGAAAAAAAAAGTTTCTCTTTCATTTTCTTCAGTATCTTCTCACTTTCTTTTGTCCGGAAGATTTCTGTTTTGTTTCACTATATTTTTTCTTAAAAAGTTTCTTTTCGATTAAGCAGACTTCTTCATGGAGAAAAGAGGTCTTTATTCTTAGCAGGAAGGAGAAGAGATTTAGTACAAACTGGTAACTTAGAGAAAAATTAGATTCTTCATAGGTTGTCACATGTTTACAATAGCTAGAGGGGAAGAAAAAGAAAGGTTACTTTTAAATGGCAACTCGGAATGTATGCATCTTTTACTTAAATATTCCCCCAAATAAACTGATAAGTATCCAGGGTTAGCTTTAAAAGAGCATTAGGACCATTTGGTAAAACTCTTAATTATATAAAGGAAAAAATTTTCCTGCAGTGTACAATCACCATGCCAGGGATGCAGGTGCTGTGAGGAGCCAGGTCTTGCAAGTCCCCACCCGAGTTGCTTCCACTCCAGATGGACCACTGTGCCCTTCCCGCCAGGTCAAGGATAACAAGAGCACGGGAGATTTCAGAGGACGAAGACATCACCACCACCACCAGCCTGCAGCACTGGGGACTGGATCCAGGGCCCGACACGGGCAAGTGCCCCACCACTGAGCTCTCTCCCAGCTACTCTTGGCATATATTTTAAAACAAATGGCCGGGCGTGGTGGCGCACGTTTGTAATCCCTGTGCTTGGGAGGCGGAGACAGGAGGATCGCGCAGGTTCGAATCCAGCCGCGCTGGCGTCAGAGACCCTGTTTCAAAAATATAAAATAGGTCTGGGAGTGTAGCCCGGAGGTAGAAGGGCTTCCAGGAACCCCAGTACCACCAAAAAAAAAAAAAAAAAAAAACACAAAAAAACAAAAAAAAACCAATCACCAACCTCTACCCAAAATAGAATACCAGACTTCAGAACGGTGATGCAATCCCGCATGTAATATATAAAGAAGAGTTTGCCAAATAATTTCACTTTAAAATAGTATAACCAAATGTGATCAAATCTTTTCCTACCTAATTATGTGAGATTACAATGCACCAATAGAAGAATTAAAAAAAAATACTGTTTACAGCGGCACAATTCACAATTGTCAAACTATGGAACTAGCCAAGATGTCCAACAGATGAATGGATTACAAAGCTAGGTATGTACACAATAGAATTTTACTCAGGCCTAAAGAACAAAATTATGTCATTTGCAGGTAAATGGATGGAATTGGAGAACATTATCCTAAGTGAGATTAGTCAGTAACAAAAAAGTAAAAAGTTGGATGTTCTCCCTAATATGCGAAAGCTAGGGAGAAAACAGGACACAGGAGGGACTCCAGACACAGGAGAAAGCTGACATGAGTGAAGAAGGCGCCTCCCTGAGGGGGACGGGAGGGGAGAGGGAAGACCCTGGCGCAGGGAGCCTGTTCACAGAACATGCCAAAGCCAGTCGCTAGGCGACACGGGAGCTGGGGAAGGGCTAGCAGAGCGATGCTGTGTGCATGCCCCCGCCATCCCGTACCTCATCAGGATGTGAGTACAGTGCGCCAATAAATTAAAAAATCTTACTAACACCAAATCTCTGATTAATGCTAACTACCAGTCCTTAGCTACGCCAAAGTATAGGCCGTCCAGGGGACAGAGGAACATGTTAAATGGTAATTAAGGCTGTAACCAGCAAAGTCTAGACAATGAGAAATTATACAGAACACATGACCTAGATTACTTGACAAGTCAACTGTAAAGGCGGGAAAAGGGATAAGGGGGGACTTCAGGAACTACGACACTGAAGGATGTCACCATGGGCAGTAACGGGCCGTATTTGATTCTTAGTGAGTGAAACTCGTTAAAAAACAAGGCGGAAGGCGGAGGCTCCACAAGGCAACGCTAATGGACACGATGCACAGACCAGGCTCACCAGCACCAATCAGTGTCCTGCACGGGAGGGCGCGGGCGGGAGCTGGGGCTCACGGAGCACTGTGCGCCTCCAGCACGCTCAGCTTCTTACAATGCACCAACAAAAATTTATATGCTAATTGGGAAATCTACACGTTACATGTTAGATATTATAAGGAAATTATTATTCTTAAATTTCTGATTAATGGCATCATGGCTTTATTTTTCAAATGTGATGATGTCTGCAATCTGCTTCCAAATAACGTAGGGGTCGGGGTTGAAGGTGTAAGCTGAGCTCGGGTGAAGTGAGTCGAGCCATGTTGATAAGTGTCGAAGCTGGGCACAGGGGGTTCTTTATACCAGTCTCCTTTTTTTTTTTTTTCTGGTGGTACTGGAGATGGAACCCTTCTACCTCCGGGCTACACTCCCAGACCTATTTTATATTTTTATTTGGGAACAGGGTCTCTTAAGCCAGCGCGGCTGGCTTCGAACCTGTGCGATCCTCCTGTCTCCACCTCCCAAGTGCGGGGATTTCAAACATGTGCCACCACGCCCGGCATACCAGTCTCCTTTTGAATGTGCTTGGATTTAAAAAGCAAATAAATGCCGGGAGTGGTGGCGCACGCTTGTAATCCCCGGGCTTGGGAGGCTGAGCCAGGAGGATCGCACAGGTTCGAAACCAGCCTCAGTTACTTAGTGAGGCTTTCAGCAACTTAGTGAGACCCTGTTTCAAAAAAAAAAAAAGGTCTGGGAGTAGAAAGCCTCTGGATTCCACCCCCAGTACCACCAAAAACAAAACAAAACAAACAAAAAAACAAATAAACAAACATAGAAGCTGAAACCTTGAGCTAGTATGATTTATGTAATAGCTATGGTCCTAGGCTCCTAAATCCTTACGTTTGCACCTCAGAGCTTGCCACCATTAGCTGTGACTATGGATAACAGCTCTTGGTTCTCTCATCTGAACAGGAAAAAAACAACAAAGCAAAAACAACACTTGCACCACCCAGGGTCGACCAAAGGGCCAAGTAAGAACATATAACAAGCACTTACGCCAGAGCTTGGCACATACGAAGACTTCAACATTCACTTCCCCTAGAGCCCTTCAAAAATAGCTTAGTGGTCAAATGCTTGCCTAGCATGTGAGGCCCAGGGTTGAATCCCTAGCACAGTAAAAATAAATAAATATTTTTGGTTTCACTTAAAATCTCAAGGATATTTAAATAATATATAATAAAGCCAATAGTCTGCCACAGTCACTTGCAGGAGATTTAAAATATTAACATCCAAGCCAGGCATGGTGGCGCACGCTCGTAATCCCAGCATTCGGGAGGCTGAGACAGGAGGATCGCAGTTCTTGGCCAACCTCAGCTACTTAGTGAGGCCCTTTGCAACTCAGTGAGACCCTGTTTCAAAATAAAGAATAAAAAATAGGGCTGTGGGTATAGTTCAGAGGTAGAATGCCCCGGGTTCCATCCCCAGTACTGCAAAGATAAATAAATAAATAAATAAATAAATAAATAAATAAATAAAATATTACCTGTGGGAAGCCATTAAGGTTTTCCCCTAAAAGAATACTTCTGACTGCCCTTTGCCCAGAGT
Organism: Muscardinus avellanarius; assembly: GCF_963383645.1. Lineage (NCBI taxonomy): Eukaryota > Metazoa > Chordata > Mammalia > Rodentia > Gliridae > Muscardinus > Muscardinus avellanarius. The sequence continues at coordinate 6,747,059 of NC_137801.1, read as the reverse complement.
CAATAAGGTTTGGGGTCATGGAAAGTTCAAGGTCTGAGAGAAGCTCAGGTGGGATTGATTGACTTGACCGTTAGTGCACAGGTGATGATGGCACGAGGGATTGATTGACCTAGAGCTGTATAAATAGGACGAGAGTGATAAACCCGGGATCGGTCAGTAGAGATATCGGCCCGGGAGTGTACTGGCGATCCTTCCATGGTAGAATTAAATATTCTTTGAATCAAATTCTTATAATTAAATTCTTTTCATCCTCATTCCTTTCTTCGGAACCCGTACTTTTGCCGGCTGGCTCCGGCAATTAACGCTGGTTCACTGGTTTACTAAAAATCAAATATATGCCATGCAAAATAATTGTCTAAAACATGATGGCCTCTTGCTTTTCTTCATTCCTAGTTTTTAAATTTCAGGTATATAGAGATTTTTCAGACAACATGTTATCACACAAAAAAGTAAAGGTGCTGTTTTCTTACTTAGGGACCACAGGAAAGCTCTATTTCTACACTAGAAAGATAAGAGGAAGTATCCAAGGTCTTTGACACAGTAAGAATTGATTCCCAAGTTATCCACTGACAACAACTTAAAATGGTTATATGCTTAATCATTAACTCAGAAAACTAGCCGGGCGTGGTGGCTCACACTTGTAATCCAGCGCTTGAGAGGCTGAAACATGAGAATCACAGGTTCAAAGCCAATTTCAGCTACTTAGTGATGCTCTCAAGAAGTTAGTGAGACCCTGTTTCCAAATAAATTATAAAATAGGGCTGTGGGTGTAGCTCGGAGGTAGAACGCCCCTGGGTTCCAACCCCAGTACCACAAAAAAGCCCCACAAACAAATAAGCAAACAAACAAACAAACTCAGAAAACTAAAGTTATAAAACAGAACAAAGTAGAGCACATCGCAGCGTGTTATCACCAGGTTCTCTGCACGGAGTGGCCGAGTGCGTCTCTGGAGCTGTTTGAGCATACATCAGTGTGAACGGCTGCCGCAGGAATGTTTCTACAACCTTACACCGTGGGATAAGCAGATCTAAAGCTAAAGAGGGCAGGATGTAAAGGTAAACCTTCCTCAGAAGAAATTCAAATACACAAGAAAGGACTAGTCTCTGGTTCTCCACACCAAAAGTAAACTGGGTAACAAGAGTTAGAGTCTTAGTGGTCTCCTGCATGTCCACATTTGGCATATAACATATTTGAGTGTTGTTTTTCTTAGTATGGTTTTTAAAAACAGCTAAAAATTCAAATCAGATCTCTGTGGTCCCACAAAGCACCTCCATTTCCAGGAGTCCACTGCCCTGCTTCTTCCGTGGCAAGGGTGAACGGTCTGCCCTCACAGGGAGTCCTTATGACCTCGCCAGCCATCGCAGCCGTCCTACTTCCATGTGGGGGCTTCTATTAGCATGGGGAACAGGGAGGGAACTTGGACCCACTGAGCTCGGCAGTCCGCCCAGGAGGAGGGATACCCGCCGCTCACGCCCGTGCTCTTCCCACCTCTCTGCCTACCTCCCCAGGCACGACGGCTCTCCTGCTTCTTTCACAGGAAACATGCTTTTCTGAACCCTCAGAAATCAGTCCTTCTGCATAACAAAATTCTCTGGGTGGCCAAAGGTCTGTTCTCTTACACATCAAAAATTCTGAATGGGAATCTTTAAAAACTGAGTTATATACCACTTGTTTTAAGCAGAACATAAGCATGACTCAATTTTTTAGCCTTTACAATTATTAGAAGTCCGTTTTACTATAGAAATATTAGAAAATATGGCAAACACAGCTAACAAAACAAACCCATAGACAGCACCAATTTTGCTCGTGGGAATAGCGTGTGCTAATTGTGTGACACCATCTTGATTTTTTACCAGCTTTCCCTAAAACTCTTATATAACTCAGTGTAGAATTCTCATTTTCTCAACTATAGCTCAGTGTTTTCTGGTGCCGGGTGTGCAGCTCAGCAGTATAGGTTACTGAGCATGCTTGAGGCTCTGGGGTTAATACACAGACCTCTCTGGCTCTTTTATATATGTGACTTTAAAGAATAATTATATATGTGACTTAAAAAAATTTGGAGAGGCTATACCTTCAGGCCAAACTAAAGATTCCATCATGCCTTGTATCTTTTGAGTTCTAAAGCATCACGTACCTCTTACAGAACTTCTGGGTACTAAGCCAGTATAAAGTATTCTTGGTTATCAGTGCCTGGCCTTTCTTTATCAGGACTCCCTGGAGGCTATGTCCATGGAAACAAGTTCTATCAGTGTCTTCTTCAGTCCAGTTGAATTGAAAACTTGAAGGGCTTTTCTTCTCAACCACTGGTGCTGAATCGCACAGTGTACTAAATTGCTTTTGAAGATTTACCACCATTTCTGGAAATGAAAGGTAAGAAAATAAAACAAAAACTAATATTAAATCACAAACAAAGCCTAGGGTTTCCTTTACAAGAATGTACCAGTGTTGGTTTCTTAGTTTTGACAAATATACCATGGTAATGCTTGAGGATAACACTAGGCAAAACTGAAACTGAATGAGGATGTCAGAGAAGTGCTTAAAAATGACTAAAATAGTAAAGATGATTTATATTTTATCAGAGTAAAAGAAAGATTGCATAAGACAATTTAAGGGCAATTCTCTAAAAAAAAGAGTTCTAAGTGTAATATAAATATAGATTTTTTTTTGGTGTGTGTGTGTGTGTGTGTGTGTGTGTGTGTGTGTGTGTGTGTGTGTGTGTGGTACAGGGGATCGAATCCAAAGATATTCTACCTCTGAGCTACATCCCTACCCCCTATTTTATTTCTGTTTCTATTTTGAAACAAGGTCTCGCAAGGTTGATGAGACTCTCACTACATGCTGAGGTCGACCTTAAACCTTCAATCCTCCTGTCTCAGTCTCCCAGATACTGGGAATATAGGAGTGCACCTCCATGCTCGGCTGGGATTTTAGATTTTGATGGGAACTTAGGCTCTTTTTAAAATAATGGCACATTCCTAAAACAAGTAAATTCCCATGGAGATTTCTTCCAAAGAATGATGTTCCTTTGGATGTATTATGTGAATTGGAACATTTTTTAGTGCTTTGAGTGATGGAACCCAGGGGCATTCTACCTTCGAGCTATACCCCTAGCCTTATTTTGTATCCTTTATTTTGAAACAGGGTCTCACTGAGTTGCAGAGGGCCTCACTAAGTGGCTGAGGCTGTCTGCAAACCACCATCCTCCTGTCTCAGCCTCCCAAATGCTGGGATGACAAGCATGTGCCACCATGCCGGCTTCATTGGAACATTTTAAAGAAACAAGTTATTTATGCATTAACCTGTCAATTCAAGATATTTCATTACTCAACAGCTGTGTTGCTACCAGCATTAACAGAAAACAATCTGGCTCACCTCTCTTCTTATATACCACGGATCTGTCGATGTGTGAGTGGTAGAGTGGCTTCTCACTTTTCCACAGGTACCTGCAAGGAGAGAAAAGGTGGAGCGGGGGAAAGACGACGTGCACCGCAGCACAGCTCAGGGGCTCCTCAGAAGCAGAATCTGAGACTCCGGAGATTCAGTGCAACAGCCCTGGCGTGGGATGACCCAGTGACGCTGGTCTACACTGCCACAGAGCTTGTGTGCTGGGAGGCAGGAGTGAGAGCGGCCCACCAGCACGAGCACTGATCCCACAGGCGATCCAAGCCCGAGACAATGCACGACGACGGAGAAGAACGCGCCTGCGTCCTAAGTGCCGCCGTCTCTTCTCACAGAGAAGCTGCCACTGCCTTGCCCTGCTGACTGCCCTTTCCCGGGGACTCAGGTGGTGGCATTTCCTAGGCTGATAGCTCCTACAGAGTAGGCAGGAAGGGCCAGCCTTCTGGCCCTGAGCACCTGGTAATCTATCTTAGTCCTGGTGAGACTGAGGAGGAAAGATCTGGATTCCAGCAGGACATAGATCTGATAGTGTTCCTGCCCCGACCCAACCCATCCCGGCCTGGGGAGGGCCAGCCAGGGAGCCCACTGCCCGCAGCGCCCTCCAGGCACGGCCGAGGTCGGCTGGCGCCCTGCAAGGGAAGCGAGAGGCTCCGTTTCTGGTGGCAACTGCCACATGGAACAAAGATAACAATGTCCATTTCCAATCTTGTTTTCATTTTGAGTTCCCTAAACTAGAGAATTTTATCACTTGAGGCAACAGAGAAGAAAAGTGAATCAGAAGATCTGGCTCTGCCTCCTTCCAGTGAAAGGTCTCGGTCTTAATTTTTCCTTCACTCCCCTCCTGGCCTCCGTCTGCCTCAGGCCTCTTTATGTCTCCAGTTGGGCAGGGAGTGGCGCATAGTAGGGATTCATTTAGATATCGGATACACGGACAGACTGAGAAATGACTAAGCACATGAATTGAGCACTGCTAGCCTGTCTTCTATTTTTACAAGGCGTTGTAAGGAATAGTCAAGAAACACATGCACATGTTCTTTAAATCCTACATAGTTATTAGATAGAATTATTATCGGGTGCTGGACAGAGTGCCTGTCTACTAGACATTTAAGAAATACCTCTAGACTTTCTAGATGAGGAGTAATAGGAAGTCAGAAAAACAACTATTTTTGTTTACCTAAGTACCTCACAATTGGTAACTCTTCGTCATTTTTTTAATGCTGAGAAAAAGAAAATATATAAAAGTAGACATTTTAGTAAACCAGAACTATCTATCCCTAAAGCAATGCTCCCTCCACTCTCCCACAATGAACCTACATCTGAATGATGGTTCAAAGGAAGTCAAACGGCCATGCAGACCGAATTAAATATCTGCTGTTGCTTTCCTCTGTGTTCATTTCCACAGAGATCATTATTTTTGGGAAACATTCCAATTACATATATCAAAAGGTGGCATTTATAATCTTTGTTATACTGAAATGCGTAGATGGAAAATGACCAACTTTGAGAAAAGGGAAGCCGGGCGTGGTGGCGCAGGCTTGTAATCCCAGCATTTGGGAGGCTGAGACCTGAGGATCACGGTTCGCAGACAGCCTCAGCTACTTAGTGAGGTCCTCCGCAACTCAGTGAGACCCGGTTTAAAAAATAAAGAATAAAAATAGGGCAGGGGGTGTAGCTTGGAGGTCAAATGCCCATCCCTAACCCGCAACAAAAGGAAGAGAAAAAAAGAGAAAAGGGAAGAGAAGGGAGTATTAGAAAGACAAGCGAGACTCAGGGAAATCGTAAAAGCCAAGTGGCAAGCACAGCTAGTGGGGCTGCACTGGGTCCTAGACCCAAAGAGAACAATGGAAAAGCTGCCAAGTTACAAACTATGGAGCCAGTAACAGTAATGTAAAGGAGAAAGAAACAGGTCCGAGGGTGTCGTCGGTGGCAGAGCATGTGCGCGTGTGTGAGGCCCTGGGTCTGCTCTCCAGCACTACACACACACACACACACTCACACACACGCACGCACACAGTCAACTACAACCTATAGCACTCCTATTTTAGAACAAAGGCCGCAGCACTGATGCGTCTGTACTGGTGAAATGCAGCCTTCGATCCGCAGCGAGAAGGGGAACATACTTCGCTCTTGTTTCCGCCCATCTTTGCTTCTTTTCATCAAAAGTTTTCTTCATAACTTGGTACCACTTTCTGAAATTAAACCATGGCCTCTCTGAAAGAAATAAGTCATGATTATTAGTGAAATAAATCACATGATAAAGTATATATTGTTCATCTGAGTCTTCCTTCACTAACATTAGGAAAACTTACGTAACAGCACTCAGAAATTATGGATGGAGTCACTGTCTCCACCTCTCAGACGCCTCTGCTAAGCAGCTGTCACGCCTCCTCTAGTTTCCTCCTGACGTGTGACCCACCTACATCATACTGAACCCATCTTTTTGCATACCTGTTTCTCTCACACTTGAGAACGAACACACATTTTATGTGCTCCTCCTCCTCCTCCCAAACCCAACACCCAGCACACATAGCCTGGCTCCTGGTGGTTCTGCAACGTCTGGCAAATGTATGAATTGAAAAATGGATGATGAATACTAGTGTGAAATATGCCAGCATACCTGACCCAGACTTCCGGTGACAGCAGCTCCTATTCCTATCCTCCCAGTTCTAATCCAAAGTTCCTAGAGATGAAGAAAGTGGACTGCACTGCACAGTGGTGTGTGTTCAGGACAGAGTGAATGAGCCATGTACAAAGGGATTATTCTCCAGTATTCTCTAATAAAGGCAATTTCTCAATGTCTACATATCTTTTCAACTGGCCAGTCTAACCATCACCTAAAACAATGCAGCCTTGTCAGCCATACAAGCACAGAAGAGAGGAGACTCCCCAAGCGATTATGACAGAGGACAACTGTAATAATCAATACCACTTCCTAAGCCTTAATCTTCCTCATCAATGAGGGGAAGAAGGGGACGGGAGACGGCAGAGCAGCAGAGCTCGTGGGACACGTCCTTGGCCTGCTGACAGCACAGATGTATTTTGAGGCCTGTGAGACAGGTCAAAGTGCTCTTTTTATCCAATATGTCTACAAAGTGCACAATTACCATTCGCAATGCAAGGAACATTTTTTTTTTTTTTTTTTTTTGGTGGTACTGAGGTTCCTGGAAGCCCTTCTACCTCCAGGCTACACTCCCAGACCTATTTTATATTTTTGAAACAGGGTCTCTTACGCCAGTGCGGCTGGCTTCGAACCTGCGCAATTCTCCTGTCTCCGCCTCCCAAGCGCGGGATTACAAGCGTGCGCCACCACGCCCGGTGGCAAGGGGCATTTAAAAAATGTAGTTCAACCTTTCAGTCTATACAGATGCCAACATGAGCAACGTACAGAAAGAAGTGTGCTGCTTCCCACGTACTGGAAAAAACACACAGTGATCACTGCTGTTAAGCTCAGCCAGTGAAAAAACATTCTAGCAAGAACATAAGGTAACTGGGACTGAAGAGTCTAATATCCTCCAAACTCCACTGAGTTACTCTTAGGCCAGTTACTCTGTTAGACACAAAGACAGATGAAAAAAGGTTAAAAATCAAGATATGGTTCCTCTTGTTAGAAGATCACAATTTACATCATTTATGAAGAATTTATTGTGCACCAGATAATCTTCTAAGCACTTTACAAATATTGGCAATCTAACAGGGACAGATATACTCACACCACTGGTTCTAATTCAATGCTCTAAACGTCTAGTACAAGTCTGGGCAGCACTGACACTCTGATGTGGGAGAGGACAAGTGCTGAGAAGTGGATGGGTGAGAAGAACAGGAGGAGAGTGGTCTGGGTGCTGCGTCCTGGAGGACGAAGGGGCAGCTGCTGGGGCTGAAGGAGACTGAGGAGGAGGAGCACTCAGGCAGAGGGAGGAGGAGCACTCAGGCAGAGGGTGAGCAAAGGCGGAGGGCGTTACGACAGACAGGGGTCTTCACAAAGCTGGCACTAAATTCATAGTCTGGTCTGGCTAGTGAGAAGGCACGGATTAGAGCAGGCTGGTATTGACACACAGAAAAAAGCTGCTGAGGTTTCTAGTAGCCCATACATACAATCAGACAATTATATGAAAAAGAAGCCGGTACTAGGTACAATTTGTCTCCGTGTCTGGTGCATGCGCATGTGTAACTATGATTCGAGTCTCTCCCTGCATTTACTGCGCCTATTTCCGTACTGCATCTTTTAACCCATCATTAGCAATAGCTCTGAATTTGACTGGAAAAAAATTAAGTACCTTCTTCGTTGTCTTCATTGTGTAATTCAGCAAGATCAGACAAAGACCTCGGAGATTACAATAAAAGTAGTCTATTAGAAGTCACATATTTGCCCAGTTAAGTCTTGAATTCTAACAGTATACAACAGTACTTTCATTTATATCAAATCATTAATGGAGAAGCAATCTCTGAAACAAGGAAGAAGACACTGACACCAGCCCCGTGCGACGCTGTAGATTCCTTCACATTCTAAAACAACCTTTGAGAGCCGTGGCACCAGAAGTCTCAGGGCATATAAAGTGCTAAATGATTCCTCAGGGCTTATAAAAACATTCAGGAACTATACATAGAAATATGCAATGACAAACACTTCACTAAATAGGAATGAAACGTGATCACACGGCTGACACCAGCAGCCAAGGCAGCGTGCGGTCACTGTGACACCAGGACGATACTTTCTGACAACAGCACCTGCTTTCTATGGTGATAACATGAATTCCTTTACTCTGAATAATTAGGTGAAAGCACTGTTTCCCTACCATCTAAACAACAGCTAATATGAACATCAGCAAGTGTCACTTTGCCATACAAGTGAAAAACACTCACCATTCAAAATTGTCATCCAGTAAAAAGAGAAGTTTCAGCACGACGACTATGACGGCTAGAGCCTGGATGTCATATTTGACAGTCTTTGCCATCTTGGCTATGGGATCAAAGGTCAGAAAATCCACTTCTCCTATTCTTGTCATTTTTACCACTTTGCAGGTTAGGCCATGCATTTCATCTGTTGAAGAACAAAACAGCAAAATGTGAATTAAATTCTTTGGCTAACTCATAGGTTCCCAGAGTGGGTGATAATGCCCCCGCCAAGGGGTTATGGAATAAATATAGATATGTAAAAGAATGAAAATTTGTCCCTGCATTACTGTTTATTTGCTTAAAGGCATAGATTTTTAGGGGTGGAGGAGTTTGAGTTAATTTTTCCCCCCAAAAAGGGAATAGTAAATCAAATGAATTTAGGAATCTTTAGAGACTCTAGTAGAAATGTATACACCCATAAGATAAACATCTTAAGAAATGATGCCATGCTAGAATTGGGAAATAAACATTTTGTGAATAAAATGTACTAAAAAATGATATCTATACAGGAAAAGTAATGGTAGAGTCCTGGCAATGCCTATCTTCCTATCTGACTTCCTAAAAACACTTACTACCTATAGGATACATTTTAGCCCCTTGCACACAGGCACACATTAGTGCTGTGTTATTTCACACACATCTGTTGTCTGTGTCTCTATAGAAAGTGTGCTTACCTGAAACAAACCTCCCTGTACGACCAAAAGCTGCCCCAGCAAAGTACACGGCTGGTGCCGTGGTCAGCATCCAGAGGCCCGCAACACGTGGTTAACTATATGCTCCCAAAGGAATTCTATGCTCAGCAAAGGCTGGATCAAGGCTGAATCATGTGGTACTTAGAACCCAAAAACCTAGGGCCTGTATTTAGGCTTCCCAATCAGTAGGCTTGTGATTCTGGATTAGAGTCACTTAACCTAGATGTCTTCACTCATGTGGGTTACGAGAGAATAAACCAAATGAAAGAAAATCATACAAGTGCATATACCTAAAAGTACTGAAGTAGGGCAGGCTGTGAGGTCCTGTAATCCTAGTGCTTAGGAGGCTGAGACAGGAGACTGCAGGTCCATAGCTAGTCTTGGCAACTTAGCAAAGCCCTCTGCAACTTAGTGAAATCCTGTTTCCAAATAAAAATAAAATAGGGCTGGGGGGATAGCTCACAGGTAAGAGTACCCCTGAGTTCAATCCCAAGTACCACAAACAAAGTCTTCACTCACTAACCTAAGTACTTAAGACGCACCACATCCCATTCTAATCGACCCAGCAGCCATTGTTTATAAGAGCGTAAAGAACCTGCCCGGAGCTGCCTCGCCTCCTCCGTGCATTCAGTCGCCACGTGTTTTGGTCTCATTCCGCATGGAGCATTACAGCAGGAGCTGATTGTGGAACCGCTCTGCCTGGACGGGGCCCTGCCCTCCACGAGCCGTGCCCTCAGACACAGTGCCTGACCTTTCTGGTCAAAGTGAGGCCAGCAACAGACCGTGTGGTGGAGAGCTCTCACACCAGCCATGCGCACCCCGGAGCTGGCCTCCCTCCGTCCTCCCCGCTCCACGAGCCCATGGAAAGGTCGGCTCCCATCTCCAGTCTCCCAGCGGGCCCTGTTCTCCCGTGCCTCTGCTTCACACAGCACTGCCCTTTGCCCAGGAAGCAATTTCTCCTCATTCCGTATCTGGAAGTCTGCTGGCTGGTTCTCACTCGGGTCACAGGGCTCGTTAGGCCCTCACTTTTCCTAAGAGCACCTGGTGCCGGCAGCCCTCCGCTCAGCCCTCTCGAGCACCGCGGCAGCTCTCCCAGCATCTCCCATGACTGTACGTATCGGGGGCTTGTCTCTGAAATGTGGGAGTGACTCAAGTCTTGTCTTCCCATCTGCAGCAACCTACATATAACTGGTGTTAAGTACATATTTATGGTAAAGAAAGAGTCAAAGAGAAGACTAATTCCTTGAGATATATAAGTAAAAATGTTCACTGATTAGGACTTGGGGTACAGCTTAGGGGTAGACTGCTGTCTGGCAGGAAGGGGGCCCTGGGTTCAGTCCTCAGTGGGAGCAGACCATGGAAAGGACACTAGATTGGAAAGGAAAGACCTTTTTACCCTTGTGCTACTGAGAGTTGAACCCAGAGGCACTCTATCTCTGAGCTACATCCCTCGTCCTATTTTATTTTAGTTTGAAACAGGGTCTAAGTGTGGAGGGTCTCACTAAGTTGCCGAGGCTGGCTTGGAACCTGCGATCCTCCTGTCGCAGCCCCCCAAGTACTGGGATTACAAGCGTGCACCACCATGCCCGGCTCAGCTCTCTTATACAAGGGATGGCCCCAGGGAGGGCAGCAATTGTAAGGGTGAGCCCAGTACACTGTAGAGGTTCTCTTACACTCTTAGTATGCCTGGTCTGCAAACCAACTACAGGCATTTTTTTTTTTTTTGGTGGTACTGTGGTTAGAACCCAGGGGCTTTCTACCTCTGAGCTAAACTCCCAGACCTATTTTATACTTTATTTGGAAACAGGGTCTCACTAAGTTGCTGAGAGCCTCACTAAGTAGCTGAGGCTGGCTTCGAACCTGTGCGAACCTCCTGTCTCAGCCTCCCAAGCGCAGGGATTACAAGCGTGTGCCACCACGCCCGGCTTTCCAGACATTTTTTTAATCTTAGTCCTAAAGTGCAAGGATGATCATCCCTTAATCTGCAGATTTATTTTGTTACAAAAATCATTCATGGTTTTCCCCTGCTAGTAATAATATAAACTCGATATAAGACATTAATGGGATATGCAGGTAGAAGAAAAGAAAAACAGTAACACGAGTTACTGCAACTTAGAAATAGTCACTTTAACGTCTTGGTATACTTCCATCTTCCACGCATTTATACATTCTTCATGAACATTATTATGCTGAACACATATCATTTACACAAATATTACATTTCTGTTGGATATTTGTTTCTATTATTTTAGTATTAGAAATAAAATAGGAGAACAATGACATTTTCTATATTTCAAATTATTTCTATTGAATAAATTTCAAGATGTGAAATTTCCCTATCCTTGTCTTTTAAAATACTGCCTCCCGCCGGGCATGGTGGTGCACACTTGTAATCCCCATGCTTGGGAGGCGGAGACAGGAGGATCGCACAGGTTCGAAGCCAGCCACGCTGGCTTAAGAGACCCTGTTTCCAAATAAAAATATGTATATAAAAAAAATAGGTCTGGGAGTGTAGCCCGGAGGTAGAAGGGTTTCCAGGAACCCCAGTACCACCAAAATAAATAAATAAGTAAATAAATAAATAGATAAATAAATAAATATATTGCCTCCCAAATGTCAATTTGTAAATATCAAATGACAATAATATCCTTTTGCTTATTATAATACACTTATTTCTACTCATTATACTTAGGAAAAGTTAGTTAAGAAATACTGTTATACTATACAATAGCATCCAGAAAATACTATCACCCCTTCTGTAAAACAAAACAAAACAAAGAAAAAGAAAAACAAAAAACCATGTACAATAGACACTTGCTATTAACCAGACTCTATCAGTTACATTTTAGCAATCTTTTCCATAACCTAGTATCCTTTTTTATTTTTAAATTTGGAAACAGGGTCTTGCCAAGTTGCTGAGGCTGGCTTCGAACCTGCGACCCTCCTGTCTCAGCATCATAAATACTGGAATTACAGGTGTGTGCCATCACACCTGGCTTAGTATTCTATTTATAATTTTCTAAGTTTAAGATTTCGGCATATATGATGGGATAGAGGAATTTTCTCTTTTTTTTGTGTGTGTGGTACTGGAGATTGAACTCAGGGGCATTCTACCTCTGATTTCTTATTTTAAACCTCTGTCTCCACCTCCCAAGCACGGGAATTACAAGCGTGCGCCACCACGCCCAGCTAATTTTTTATTTTGATTCAGGGTCTCACTAAGTTGTGAGGGGCTTCACAAGGTGGCTTAGGCTGGCTGTGAACCTGTGATCCTCTGTCTCTGCCTCCCAAGTACTGGGATTACAAGTGTGTGCCAACACACCTGGCTCATGGGAACTTTCTACACTTGTGGGAATCATCAAAGAAGTAAATAAATTTAAAAAACAGTGTAAAATAGTAATTCTGATCTATATAATACATCAAAATGTAGAAATAAGATCTCCTAAATTCTGAAGTATTGATCAGAGTGACTTATTGATCAGAATGATTTCTTGGCTTTATAAATGGTTACATTTGATAAATTTAAATTACTCTGCCCCTGCTTTAAAATACACGTTTAAATTATGGGCTTATTTACACTTGTACACAAATATTAATAAACATCTCAATTTTTACAGCTATGTACATATAATGCATACTGTTTCTTTCACATATGTATTTTCATCTCCTATTTAAAATACATTTAAGCCGGGCGTGGTGGCGCACGCTTGTAACCCCTGCGCTTGGGAGTCAGAGGCAGGAGGATCGCGCAGGTTCGAAGCCAGCCACGCGCGCTGGCTTAGGAGACCCTGTTTCCAAATAAAAAGGTAAAAATAGGTCTGGGAGTGTAGCCCGGAGGTAGAAGGGCTTCCAGGAACCCCAGTACCACCAAAAAATAAAATAAAATAAAATAAAATACATTTAAACTGGGCATGGTGGCCTGTGCCTGTAGTCCCAGCTACTCAGGAGGCTGAGGCGGGAAGACTGCTTAAGACAAAGAGTCAGAAGACAGTCTGAGCAAGAGTGAGACCACCATCTAAAAAAAAAGATACATTCACATTTTTTATATTGCTTAAGTAATGATGTAGTCATAGCATGTTTGTATTTTCTCCTAAGACTAAAAGTCCTGAATTTCTCACATTTCCAGTCTAGCAAGAAATTCCGGGCTGGCTTCCCTCAGCAGATTCCATCGGGTTGCCTGTGTCTCGGTGCACTGTGCGCAGGGGATGGTGAGGCTCCTCTCACAGTTCGCGGCACTGCCTTAAAGAGCTCACTACCACCTGACTAGGCTTCCATCGCCGTTCATTTTAGAAATTGGAAACAGCATATACTATCAAACAACAAAAATGTTACCGTAGTTTAGCAATTGTGATTTTTAAAATCAATTCATTATGCAGTAATAATGCTTCTGGCAAATCAAGGTGCTGCTTCATTTTAGATAGGGCATGAGTAACAGATACAACTATTTGCTACTTTGCTTGCAATCAGGAAACTTGCTCTAAAAAACACATCCATTCTCTCCAGGACAGATGTCTCACACCAAAATGGGTCATTATATCTGAGTAATGTCTCTTAAACCATTTAGAAAGCTCTGGACTATCTTAAGCAAGGGTTTTGAAATGGAACTCCCTGCTGCTACGGCCCTTTCGGTGGCTCTCGGTGTCTGTGACTGGAAGGATCTGATGTTCTGGGTACCACGGTCCCAGTCGTGACAGCTCCCTCACGTACACATCAACTTACCAGGAAGATTGACCTCCATCAAGTATTTCATACACAGGGTGTTGGGATGCAGGTAGCAGTCTTCAGTTATATCTGGAAAACGAGGCAAGTCTAAGAAGGTGGCGACTTCAATCATGTTTTTATAGATATCCTCATAGTCAGGCCAAGACTGAAAAGAGAGAAAGGCGATCAAGGAAGCAATTCTTGTCAAATTATTTTTATTTTTATTTATTTTTTGGTGGTACTGGGGTTCCTGGAAGCCCTTCTACCTCCGGGCTACACTCCCAGACCTATTTTTACTTTTTTATTTGGAAACAGGGTCTCCTAAGCCAGCGCGCGTGACTGGCTTCGAACCTGCGCAATCCTCCTGTCTCTGCCTCCCAAGCGCGGGGATTACAAGCGTGCGCCACCACGCCCGGCGTCAAATTATTTTTAAAAATATTTGATTTAAGCCGGGTGTGGTGGCGCACGCTTGTAATCCCCGCGCTTGGGAGGCGGAGACAGGAGGATCGCGCAGGTTCGAAGCCAGCCGTGCTGGTGTAAGAGACCCTGTTTCAAAAATATAAAATATGTCTGGGAGTGTAGCCCGGAGGAAGAAGGGCTTCCAGGAACCCCAGTACCACCAAAAAAAAAAAAAAAAAAAAAAATTGATTTAGCTGGGCATGGTGGCGCACGCTTGTCATCCAAGCATTCGGGAGGCTGAGACGGGAGGATCACAGTTCGCATACAACCTCAGCTACCTAGTGAGGCCCTTTGCAACTCAGTGTGACCCTGTTTCAAAATAAATAATAATAAAAAAAGGGCTAGGGTGTAGCTCAGAGGTAGAATGTCCCTGAGTTCCATCCCCAGTACCACACAAAAAAAATTGATTTAAAAGTAATATATAGCCGGGTGTGGTGGCGCACGCTTGTAATCCCTGCACTCGGGAGGCTGAGACAGGAGGATCGCACAGGTTCAAAGCCAGCCTCAGCTACTGAGTGAGGCTCTCAGCAACTTAGTGAGACCCTGTTTCCAAATAAAATATAAAAATGGGCCTGGGAGTATAGCCTGGAGGTAGAAAGCCTCTGGGTTCCACCCCCAGTACCACCAAAAAAAAAAAAAAAAAAGTAATATATATTCATTGATAAAAATCTGGAATGTGGAGAAAAAGAGGAAGTGGCAAAGCACTGACAAATCTCTGCTAACAGTGATTTTACACTGTAATAATGCTAAACTTAAAAAAGCCACTCAAATCCTATTTGGCTAGAAAACTCCTTCTGGCCTTGCCCAGATCTACTAGAATCACTACTCGGTGCCTCAGAAGGACTGGAGGGATGGAGCCGAGACCCACGTGGACTCACATGCTCAAGACTGCGCCAGGACACTGGAGAGCCACGGAGCTCCTCTCCCTCCGCCCCTGCGTCCTGATCCACCTTCTAATGCAGAAGATTCACCTGCTTCTGCGTGGGGACAACAGCTTGCCTCCAGTCTAGTAGTTAAACTCATGGCTCAACTTCATACTAGACTCTTCCACATCACAGCATGTAAAATTCCCTTACAAAATTCAGAAAATCTTTTTCTGATTAAATGTTAATAAATCGATTCTGTCCAGCATTTTAAGATTGTTCCTGCTTTCTGTTTATGAAACTTACATTTTCAACTTATGAATATTCTGAATGTCAATACTACATATACTTTTCTTCATTTATTCATCATTTGCATAAAAATATCAAGTTTAGAGCCTATTCCAGGCAAAGTGCCACGCAAGGAACTATAAAGACACACACGATAGAACCCACAAGGAGCCTGGATGATGAGGTATGCAAAAACAGCTTCACTGCAAAACAGAGTTCCCCAGCACCAGAGTGTGGTATACACAGAAGGCTTACGGAATTTCAGGAAACTAATATTTCCTTCCTTCTTTCTTTCTTTTTTGTGGTACTGGGGATTGACCCCAGGGATATTCTACCTTCAGGATACACCCCTAGTCCTATTTTATGTTTTATTTTGAAACAGGATCTCACTGGGATTACAGGTTTGTGCCACCACGTCCCGCTGAAAACTAGTGTGTGTGTGTGCGCACGTGTGTGCATGTGTGTATGTACTGGGGGCAAAACCCAGGGGCTTTTTACCTCTGGGCTATACTCCCAGCCCTATTTTACTTTTTATTTGGAAACAGTATCTCATTAAGTTGCTGAGAGCCTCACTAAGCTGCTGAGGCTGCCTGCAAACCTGCGATCCTCCTGTCTCAGCCTCCCAAGTACTGGGACTGCTATTTCTGATATGGTAGGACCCTGGAATCGATTCTGCATGCAACATTCTGTCAATGTGTTGCTAGTGTCTACTGTTATGGTGGTGGGAGCTGGGCCCGTGCATACTGAGGCCTGCCTGTCACCACTAAACATCACGTGACAAGTAGGCCACCATCCTTTCACTTGTGCGCCGAGGAGAAAATAAGTATAAAGAGTGCAATCTATTTATTTGTCCTAAAGTTTGGATTCTCTTAATCTCAATTCAGTATTATAGATTTCAGTTTTTAAAAGTTCATTTACTTTTTTGGGGGGGAGGGTCTTGGGATGGAACCCCGGGGCATTCTACCTCCGAGCTTCACCCCTAGCACTATTTTTTATTCTTTATTTTGAAACAGGGTCTCACTAACTTGCAAAGGGCCTAAGTAGCTGAGGCTGTTGGCGAACCATGATCCTCTGGTCTCAGCCTCCCAAATGCTGGGATTACAAGCATGCACCACCACGCCCAGCTTTTCATTTAGTTTTAAACAGAGATTGTTTTTCCTTTGTGAATAACTCTAATATTCTTTAAAGGCAACTGAAGGGTTTGCCGTATCGTCCCATTTATTTTTAACCATCCCATTTACTTTTTATCCCATTTCTTTTTTTCTATCATTGCTATATATTAAAGTTGAGAATGCACTTTAGCAACATTAAGCTTGATTATAAAGACTATGAGATATAAATTATTATACATAAAACAGTAACATACAACCTGGAGGATGTCTGTCGGGGTCTTGGAGGGATTTTCTCCCAGCACCTTGTGGTCACGGCTACATTTGTAACACTCGGACCTAGACTCAGCAGCCTATTTGAGACCTCTCTTCTGGGTGTCTCCATAGGTGAAACACACTCAGAACTCAAGCCTTCAGTCTTCATCTTCCATGCCCCCAATATTACCGCCAACAGTGTTTCTTAGTCACAAAACCCAGACACATAGGAATGTTTTGACACCTCCCTTTCTTCACACACCACCTCAGTACACAGAACCTCATTCCATCTCAAAGCTTGGTCCTTTTTTCCCCCTTCATCTCTTCAGTGCTGAGGATGGAACCCCAGGGCCTAACATGTTAGGCAAGCATTCTGCCACTGAGACACATCCCACCCATTTTTATTTGAGACAGGGTGTCACTAAGTTACAGAGGCTAGCCTCAAACTGGTGATCTGTCTGAGCAGCTGGATGACTGGTGTACACCACCATGCCTTGCAAGGCTCGGGCGTTTTTTTAAAATATATTTTTATTGGTGCACTGTAGTCAAACATCTCAATGAACTACAAGACTTATGAGGATATCCAAGCACACATCATCCAATTAGCCTTTATCCAATCCCCATCCCATTCCCTCCCCCTCCCTCGATCCCATGCTTGATTGGTGATTAACTTTGATTTATTTGTTTACGTACATCATGTGTTTTAAAGAGATTCCATCTTCCCCCATCCTATCCTCTCTGATTGGTCACCTTAATTGCTCCTCCATAGGGCCCTTTCTTCAACTAGATTTCCTCCTATTACCCATTTCTTCCTAGTTTTTGCATATTAGGGAAAGCATCTGATTTTTTTTCTGATATTTCTCTGTGTATGCTGGATTACAAGTTCTGATCCCACTCTTGAAGGCCCCGGCACCGGCCTTGCCTTACGGCAAACTCCTATTCTGGCCTTGTTGGCTCCAGCTACAGCCTCACCGCACAGCAGGCACTGATCCCAGCCTTGCTGACCCCAGCACTGGCCTCGCCACATGGCAGGCTCCGATCCCGGCCTTGTTAGCCCCGGCACCAGCCTCACCCCTCGGCAGGCTCCGATCCCAGCCTACGAGGCCCCAGCACCAGCCTTGCCTCATGGCAGGCCCCATCCCAGCCTCGCTGGAAGGCTTGGGCTTTGAAAAATACATTTTATCCCGTATATTTGAGGACTACGCCATGATGCTATGGGATACATACAGGTAGTAAAATGGTTTCTATGGTGAAACACATTAACCTCTACCCTCTCACACAGTTACCTTCTGTGTGTCGGTGACAAGAGCAGTTAAAATTTACTTAATTAGCAAAAGTCCCTGATACAGCACAGTTTGGTCCTCCTGTCCTAGTTAGATCTTGACACAGCTGATTCTTCATATTGTGCACTGTGTGACGGCATCTCTACCCCTCCCCATTAGTAACCACTGCCACACTCTCCCTCGCTTTGTATTTGAACTTCTCTCTCTCTCTTCTTTCTTTCTTTCTTTCTTTCTTTCTTTCTTTCTTTCTTTCTTTCCATGGTCCTGGGGCTGGAACTCAGGGGCTTCTACCTCCTTGCTATGCCCCCGACTTATTTTATATTTTATTTGGAAACAGGGTCTCACTGAGTTGCTGAGAGCCTCACTAAGTAGCTGAGGCTGGCTTCGAACCTGTGCGATCCTCCTGTCTCAGCCTCCCAAGCACTGGGATTATAAGTGTGCACCACCATGCCCGGCTTGTATTTGAATTCTTAAAAAATACACTCCATATGTGAGTGAGACCATTCGATGTTTCCTTTTTATGTCTGGTTCCTTTCTCTTAGAACCACATTCTGCAGGTCCATCCACATTGTGGCAAACAGCAAGATATCCTTTATTTGCGTCTGAGTAATAATCCATTATAGACATGAGCCCCATTTTCTTTCCCGATTTGTTTGAATTTGGGCACGTGGGGTGCTCTGTCTGGGCTGCTGTGGGTAACGCTGGCGGACGTGGAGGTGGTGTTCTCGCCTCCTTCAGGTGTGCACTCTGAAGAGGCACAGCTGCTGGGCTGGTGTGCACGCTTGTAATCCCCACGCTTGGGAGGCGGAGACAGGAGGATCGCGCAGGTTCGAAGTCAGCCATGCTGGCTTAAGAGACCCTGTTTCCAAATAAAAAGTATAAAAAAAGGTCTGGGCATGTAACCCGGAGGTAGAAGGGCTTCCAAGAACCCCAGTACCACCAAAAAAATAAATAAATAAATAAAAAGAGGCATAGCCGAGTTGGACGCTAGCCACATTTTTGAGAAAGACATTGGTCTCTATATTGCCAAGATTCTAAAACATGGCTGTCACATGCAGACTACAGCAAACATTCAGTGACTGTGTTAGACTAACTTGCAGAAAATGCATTCATCTGTAAAACACAGCCAGGGAGGATCTCGTAGGAGCTGCCGGGCCTTGCGGTGCATTTCCAATGGGCTGGTGGGCTCCCTAGTGTATTAAGTAGAATAAGAGGCTTCCTGGGATCCTGTTTTAAACTCCGTGTGTTTAAGGGATAAGCAGCATTTTGCTTTATTCTGACCCTGACCCTTGGGTTACTGAAATCTTTTGTGGAACAAGGTGGAATAAAGTCAAGACAGAGATTCCTGTGTATAGTGCAAGATACTTTAAAAAATTTTTTACAGTACTCGGATTTGAACCCAGGGGCATACTACCTGAGCTACATCACAGCCCTATTTTTTAATCTTTATTTTGAAATAAAGTCTCACTAGCTCACAGAGGGCCTCACTAGGTAGCTGAGGCTGGCTGCAAATCTGTGATCCTCCTGTCTCAGCCTTCCAAGTACTGAGATTACAAGAGTGCCCACCACACCTGGCTGGCATACTTGCTTAGAAGGCATCTTTTTAGCTCCCACACCAGACTTCCTGGTTCGACCTTCCACCCTAGGTCTGAGAAGCTGCAGGTCAAGTGAGCTCTCAAGGATGCTCATATGCACACTAAAGCTGGAGAAGCCCCAATGGGTTAATGGAGTTGCTGTGCTCTCTAGAGAACAGAATATGCTGGCTGAGGAAAGCAAAAAATAACAATGAGGCATGGCGCTTCCTGTCCTGGTGTGCAGTCTGGCCAGCCCCTCAGGTGGTTTTGCTCTGCAGGCTTGAACGGAGAAGCACACACCTTGCTCCGACTTCGAGAGGTCGTGGAGGCCCGGAGGCAACTACACCCCGCTGGCTTCTCCTCAGCTCTCTGGCGGCTGCAGTTCTGGGAGGGGCGAGTGGGACAGGGACTGAGAGCACCTGTTTTCTTGCCACTCACCTTGGTTCCCTCAGGTAGGTTTTAAGATGTCAGATTATTATTCTAACCAAGACTGCCAAACAATCCCAGGGGCTCCACGTGGCCAGAGTAAGACGGTGAACAAATCTAAAGCAGAGTCTGACGGCTCAGAGCACATTAAACTTGATCCAAGGCCTTCGCCTGGCGGTGCTGAGACGTGACTGACAGCTCTGGAAGAGCCTCTTTCCCTTCCACCAAAGGAGCCAGCTTCACAGAGGCGAGGACGGCTCCAAGGTGGAGGAGTCAGCGGCCAAGTGCCACCCACAGGGCTTGGCTGCAGCAGCATTACACCTTTTCTTTTTACTCATTCAGAGAGCAGATCAGAATGTTGTTTATCAACATTCAACACTGGAGATGTACTTCAGAATGAACTTCCAGTTTTCTTTATCCCTTCTTGCTGAGTCTAGAGAGGGATGACGAAATAACTAATCCTTGAGAAGATTTAGAAGCACTACCGAGACATGAGTGTTGTAAATGATATGCAAATATCCTCTGAGAGTTCAAAACATAAAGACTATGCTCCAAGATGGAAGTAGCCTTCTTGTCCATAAGTCATCAGCAGAATAAATTCAATCTAGTGGAGACAATGTGTCCAGGTCCAGCACTTTGGTTCCACCTGTGATTTGACTGGTAGAGGCGGTGTCCCTGAAAGACACTGGTTTCAGCTCATTCTATCAGATGGGCTGAAAGGTTTTTGCTAGAAATAAATGGTGATTCAGATTAATACCATCCACCATAAACCTGAGTAAAAAGTGAAGGAGATGCACACGGCTGTGATCCCCAGCACCATTCCAACAGCAGCAGCAGCAGCCAGGATGGTGGCGCTGTAATTCCAGTACTCAGGAGGCTGAGACAGGAGGGTTGACAGCCTCAGCTACTTAGTGAGTCCTGTTGCAATTTAGTGAAACCCTGCTTCAAAATAAAGAATAAAAAATAGGGCTAGGGGTGTAGGTTGGAGGTAGAATTCCCCTGGGTTCAATCCCCAGTACCACACCAAAAATTTAAATTAAATTAAATTAAAAAATAAAAAGCAGAAGAGGAGGCAGAACCAGAAAATGGAGGACTAGTTCATCTTCAAATTAAACAAACAAAACTCAAAGGCACCAGGCTGGGGCGGGGCCATGCGGAGGAGGCAGCAACCAGAGTACCAGGCTCAGGAGCACCCAGGCTCAGGGGTACCCAGGCTCAGGGGTACCCAGGCTCAGGGGCACCCAGGCTCAGGGGCACCCAGGCTCAGGGGTACCCAGGCTCAGGGGCACCCAGGCTCAGGGGTACCCAGGCTCAGGGGTACCCAGGCTCAGGGGCACCCGGGCTCAGGGACACCCGGGCTCAGGGGCACCCAGGCTCAGGAGTACCCAGGCACAGGGGCACCCAGGCTCAGGAGTACCCAGGCTCAGGAGTACGCAGGCTCAGGGGTACCCGGGCTCAGGGGCACCCAGGCTCAGGAGTACGCAGTCTCAGGGGTACCCAGGCTCAGGGGCACCCAGGCTCAGGGGTACCCAGGCTCAGGGATACCCAGGCTCAGGGGCACCCAGGCTCAGGAGTACCCAGGCTCAGGGGTACCCGGGCTCAGCGGCACCCGGGCTCAGGGGCACCCGGGCTCAGGAGTACCCGGGCTCAGGGGCACCCGGGCTCAGGGGCACCCAGGCTCAGGAGTACCCAGGCACAGGGGCACCCAGGCTCAGGAGCACCCAGGCTCAGGAGTACGCAGGCTCAGGGGTACGCAGGCTCAGGGGTACCCGGGCTCAGGGGCACCCAGGCTCAGGGGCACCCAGGCTCAGGAGCATGCCCCTCTCCTGACTGCTGAAGCCAGGGCAGCAGGGTGTGTGTGGGGCCTGCAGCCTCACGCCAGTGTGGAGAGCTGCAGGCTAGCACTGAAGCTTGTGTCAAGCGAGACCCGGCCAACTCGTTGCTGTGACAGAGGTGCCCCTGTAAATCCCAACAGAGCGGCTTACAAAGGCCGGGGGGTGTTAAAGCTTTCTTGGAGGACGGGGATGTTTTTAAGGTGTGCCCAGCTTTCAGGAGTAACAAAAATAAACAGAGCTAGAAGAAAAACAGTCCCCAACAGCCCACACACACAAACTCAGCTGGCCTTATCTTCACGGCCATCTCCGAGCACAATCGCACCCTTTGTCATTTCTGGTGGAGGTTCAGCTGCGAAAAAAGCAAGACTTAGCGGAGAAAGTTAAGATGTGGACAGGGAAGAAAATGCCTTCTTTGTTAATGAAAAGCATTTCCACTTAAACGTTTCAACACACCACGGGGCAGTGAAGGGCTTCTGTGAGTGACAGCGAAGCGCACCGCACAGATCGCACCGCGAGGAAAGGCCGCTGGCCGCCTGAGGCAGGGAGGCAGGACCCCGCCGTCCCCCGCTGGCCGCACATGTAAATACGGCACAGAGGGCTCCTGCAGTGATACAGACCACTTAATTACAACAGTAAAAAATCACAGGTTTAATATGTTTTTTAAAAGGCCACAAAGCTATAATAAATTGTCCCAGCATGCAATAAAATAGAGTGCTTGGGAAAGCATTTTAATTGAATTTCACAAATATTCCAGTGAGTTTATTTTCCTTCATGAAGCAATGCTTTAAGACAGGCAAGGACAAGCTAGAGTTTCTGTTACACAACAGCAGGCTCCTGTGATAAAGCAGATTACAATACCCTGTCAGAGGCGAACTTCCTGCTCAGCTATTAAAAAAAAAGAGTGCAGTGCCGCACCCTACATTTTCTTATTGTTGTTTTGAAGCAAAGATTCAGCTGAGAAGAAGCTAATGCTATATGCACCTGCTAATCCAAATTTAATCACAAGACGCTTTATTACAAAGGAAAATTAATAAGGAATAAAATGATCAGAATAACAAAGCACTGTAATGTACTGTTTGTGAAGGCAGGATAAAATAAATTCCACACACATGATGATTCATAAAAATAGTTCATCTCACATTTTTAGACTGCTAAAATAATCTTAATGCTTGTGAATCTGACATGTAGAAACAAAAATAATATTTATGTTCTAAGTATGCTTTTTTAGTTTATGATGAACACATTGTATGAACACAGCCTTAGATCTAAGGATGACACCTTTTTACAAACATATTGCTCACTTACGCAGACAAATACAACCCTTATCAACAAATGTAAAATTATGAACGGATGACTTGCCCACTCAACAGGAGAGGGTCATTTGTTTTGGCTCCAGGACCAGAGCTGGGAAAAACTTTCTGGAGACCTCCGTAAGACTTGTGTGCGCTCCAAATACTCTGCGGACTGCTGTGTAACTATGTGCCGATTTCACAGATCTACATTCAAGGAGACTAACAGGTGGTGTCCAGAAGATCAGAAAATCACCAAACTATTTATTTTTATTCTGGAAGATTGTGTGATTATTTCTGCAGCAGATTTACTATTGTACAAAGTTTCCGTTCTCTTTTCCTGGGAAGTCGAGGGAGGGAATCCCAGGCTCAGCGTGCTGGGTACTAGGGCATTTTAGCCAAGGATCAAACTAAGTCACAGATAATGCAAGTGAAATCGCTGGGTTCACTTAGCTAATATGACATATGGCTCTCTTAAAGAAATATAAATGTAGCCTCACAGATACATTTTCTAACCTGAGTAATTCAATATTTTGAAGAGTATAAATTAACTAGTAGAATTATTTATCTCACATACTCATTTTCATGAGTGATACTGATGCACCCATAACTTTTATTTTCAAATGTCCCTGTTTATAAGCAGTGTAATAGCCCTTAAACATTAGCATTAAAATTTAACAGGATGTTTTTGTTTTCAAAACCAAATACCACTATTTAATGGCCTTCCAATACCATATGCAATTACTACATCAGAGGCAGTCCGGAAACTTCTCATTTTTTTGTATGCGACTCCCCCTCCTACCCCGGCAGATGAATTTGAAAAATGTTGCAAATGAAGTATTTAACATATCGTTTAGATAATAACAGATATTATCTAAACATATTGTTTAGATAATTACAACTACTGCGAATCATGTAATCAACAAACACAGACAAAGCCCTTATAATGTATAAAGAATTACATTAGGTCTCATGATTTCCAAAACAGAACCATTAAATATGGTCCCAAATCTCAAAGAGTTTACATCTTTAAGTTGGGGGATGGAAGACATTTGTAAAAGACCTGTGCATCACACACTGCCTTTACTCCTCCCTTTTAAAATTCTATTTAGACAGTATCCTCTAGCTGCCTTTATATATTTGATGTATTTTTAAACTTAAAGCATGATAGTAAAATCCTATCCACAATCCACTAGTTAAGAACTGGAACATTATCAATACCACTGAATCGACCAGGGTACTACTCCAGCCTCATACCCACGCCTCCAGAAGTAGTCTCCTAGTACCCTGGGTTTTCATCACCATTAACTTGCTTTAAGAAAGAAAAATAAAGAGAGAGAGAGAGATTGCCGCCGTGTGGATTTCGTTTGGGCCTTGCACTTTACGCTCAGTACGCCCCGTGAGCTCGCTCACAGTGCTTGCAGTGGCTGTTCATTTATTTTCATACTTATTTAATACAGTGGTGTATAACATATTTTATTCATTTTCCTGTTACAAGCATTTAAACTGTTTCTAGTTTTGCTTTTTCAGTATCTTGCTAGCTTCTTTAGACCTTTCTCCGCAAACACGAACTGGTATCAGTACAGAACTAGCTAAGCAAATTGTGGCATATCTATACTATACAACTCTAAAAAGAATTAAAAAAAAAAAAAAAACTAAGCCAGATGTGGTGCGCACGCTTGTAATCCCAGCATCCGGGAGGCTGGGACAGGAGGATCAAGGTTCACGGACAGCCTCAGCTACTTAGTGAGACCTGTTTCAAAATAAAGAATAAAAAATAGGGCAGGGGTGTACCTCAGAGGTACAATGCCCCTGGGTTCCATCCCCAGTACCACAAAAAAAAAAACACCAAAAAACAACAACAACCACCACCACCAAACCACCCTGATGAATAAGTGCAGCTTATAAACCAACACTAACTGCAGAATACCTCTTGTACCTCTTTCCTCAGGAAATACACACTGACGTATTCAGGGTTACTACGGAATGATGGGTGTAATTTACCCTCAGTGATTCAGAAATAAAATGACATAGTGTATACAGGTGGACAGATAGAGAGAACAGCAAAATAATAAAACGAGATGAAATGCTCGTGATCAGCCGGGCGTGGTGGCGGCGCCTGTGCTCCTGTGCCTGGAAGGCTGAGACAGGTCAGTAGGTGTGAGGGGCAGCTTCAACAAGCAGTGAGATTCTCAGCAACCTCAGGAGACCCTGTCTCAAAATAAAAAGGCCGAGGGGGTCACTCACAGGTAGAATGTCCCTGGGTTCAATTCCCACTAACACATACACAAAAGAAAGGAGGCGGGCAGGCAGGTTAACAATAGCTGAGTCTAGAAAAAGGCTACATGGGTGTTCTCTGTACTATTTTTAGTACTGCAACTTTTCTATGAATCTAAACATTTCAAAATAAAATTTAATTTGAATAAACCTCTCCAAGACATAAGTGAAAAAAGCAAAGTGCAGTGGCTATTATGAAGAAACAGTCTCTATTTTTAATGCTTATATTTTCACCAGAACTGCTATAAAATATATTTTACCCCATCCCAGTCAAGATGAACTTAAAAGAAGAAAGATAACAAGTATTAGTAGGATACAGAGAAAAAGGAACTCTTGTACATCTTGGTGGCAATGTAAATTAGTACAGCCATTATGATAAATACTATGAATGTTCCTCAAAAACCCTTAAGTTAGAACTACCATAGGATCCAGCCATCCCCTTACTAAGTACATATCCAGAGGAGCTGGAATCATAACCAAGTTAGGGAATCAGCAGAAATATCCATCAGTAAGGAATGGGTAGAGAAAATCTATAAGAAGTGGAAGGTGGGCACCGGGGCGTACACCTGTTACCTCGGGACCCGGGAGACTGAGACAGAAGGGTCTCGGATTCCAGACCATCAGGTGGTAGCTTAGTGAGACCCTACTTCAAGAAAGGGGGGGATGGGGGCATAACTTAGTGGTAGAACACCCCTGGGCTCAACACACACACACACACACACACACACACACACACACACACACACACACACAATTTAGCCTTTATAAAGAAAGAAATTCTGTCACTTGTGACATTGCTGATGAACCTGGCAGAGAAATGCTAAGGGAAATAAGTATGGCACAGAGACAAATGCTGAGTGACCTCACTGAGCTGGATCTCCAGGGTACACAGTTTCAAATAGAGAGCGGAGTAAGTGCTGAGATCTACTGCACAGCAAGGTGATTACAGTCAGTAATAATTTATCTCAAAATAGCTAAGAGCATATTTCAAATGTCTCCGCCATAAAAAGAGGTAAAGCAATATTTGTTAATTAGTTTGATTCCATATGGTGAGTGTGTATATGTGTGTGTTATTACAATGTACCCCATAAACAGATACAATTACTGCATGTCAACTAAAATACTATTAATACAGAAAAAACAAGTCAACCAAAGGGATTATTACTAGGGCCAGTAGTGTGTATAAATAAAACCCTAACTCTCTAATAATATGATCTACCTAGGGGTTAAACATTTAAGCAAAGATCAGACTAGTGACAATATTTATAAATAGAGAATACAATTTTTAAAAAGAATGAGTGAGCAATGAGATGCTTTTAGGCATGAAAGGAAGGAAGAAATGAAGGAAGGGAGGGAGGGAGGAAAGAAGGAAGGGAAGGAGGGAGGAAGGAGGGAAGGGGGCAACAGGCTGGCTAATAGTTGAATTAGGAAAAGGCTACATGGGTAATACTTACAATTTCTAAATGTCTAAAAGTTAGTATTTGGAAGACTTCTGTTTCTGCCCATGAAAGCCTAATCACCATGGGAAATGACCTCTCATTATACACAACGGATAACTGGTGTTACAGTTTGGAACCGCAGCATCCCAAAGGCTGTGTTGAAGGTTTGGCCCCGGCTGGTGGCAGTACTGGAAGATGGTGGAGATTTTGAGAGGGGGGTCACTGAACATGTACCTCTGCATGGCACATTTTGTCCCTGGACCCTTCCTCCTTTCCTCGGCTCCTCCGCCAACACGAGGTACCAGGCTCTGCTCTGCCACATGCACCCTGCAGTGATGCTCCGCCTCGCTACAGACCTGTAGTGATGGGGCCAAGCAACCATGGCCCACAACCTCCGAAACCCTGAGCCAAGATAATTCTTACCCCTTACGTTGTTTTCTTTAAGTATTTGTCACAGTGACAGAAAACTGACTAAGATTGGCATTAGAAGTAGGGCCATTTCTATGACTATACCTAATGACGTGGCCTTTGGAATCGGTTGTAGGAGGGTTGGAAATGTTTGGAAAAGCAGGAGAGAGAGAGAGAGAGAGCTTAGAATGTTGTAAAGAGCTTAATGGGAGAGGCTAGTGAGAGCTCAGAAGGCAGTAAAGACTGTATTCATGATGTTTCAGATGGGAATGAGACCTCTACTGTGAAGTGAACCAGAGACCATTCATATTGCATTCTGCCAGAGAACTGTCTACATTTTTGCCCAACCACTGAGGCACTGAGTGAGGCTGCGCTTTAAGGGGATAGATTAATTAATCTAGTAGAGGAATCACAAGGAAGTATAGCATTCAGGCTGTGGCATGGGTATTGCTGACAGCTTCTATCCAGATTTACAGAGAGAAGCAGAAGAGAGCAATCGCAGCTTGGCTAGGAAGGAGTGTGTTTAAAGACGCAGTCAAGCTACGATTGCTGATTAAAAAGGAAGCCAAGGGGGCCGGGATGTAGCTCAGTGGCAAAGCACCTGCTTTGCAGGTGTGGCGCTCTGGGTTCAATCCCTGGTTCCAAAAAATACCAAAAAAATACCAAAAAAAAAAAAAGAACTCCTTTAAAAAAAAAAGGAAGAAGCCAAGTACTTTATACCAGGAAAACAGGAAAGATGCTTTTAGGGCATCTCAGTTATTGGCCACACCTTATATTTAAAAAAGTAACTCCTTGCTGGGCGTGGTGGTGCACGCTTGTAATCCCCGCGCTTGGGAGGCGGAGACAGGAGGATCGCGCAGGTTTGAAGTCAGCTGTCCTGGCTTAAGAGACCTGTTTCCAAATAAAAAAGTATAGCTGGGTGTGGTGGCGCACGCTTGTAATCCCCGTGCTTGGGAGGTAGAGACAGGAGGATCGCACAGGTTCGAAGCCAGCCGCGCGTGCTGGCTTAGGAGACCCTGTTTCCAAATAAAAATGTAAAAAGTAGCCTGGAGGTAGAAGGGCTTCCAGGAACCCCAGTACCACCAAATACCAAGAACAAAAAACAAAAAAAACCAAAAAAATAAAACAGTATAAAAATAGGTCTGGGAGTGTAGCCCAGAGGTAGAAGGGTTTCCATGAACCCCAGTACCACCAAAAAAAAAAAAAAAAAAAAGTAACTCCTTTGAAAGACTTTGCTTTGAGAAGAGAGCTGGGGCGCCCTGCGCACACAAAGCTCCGTGGGAAGTTGTGCCCCAGGATACTCTCAGGCGCTCAGCGTCCAGGCACCCAGAGGCTGCGGCAGCCTTCGCTCAGTGGCCCAGCTACTGTCCGTAGCTTTCCTCAAATGATGGCCCGCGTTCCTGGTGTCTCACACTAAGTGCCTGCGTGTCTATCACACAATGGTAGGACAAGCATGCAGTAAGCACTCTCGTTTCAAAAGGCAGAGGTGACAGTAAATACAGGAGGGACGAGAACAAGGCAAGAGGAAGCTCGGCAGGGCAAGTGCTAAATCCTGGCGCTCCACGTCTGCATCTCCTCAAAGCAGCTGGAAGAAGTAAAGGCACATTACATAGAAAATGGCAAAGATAAGCACGACGGCAGACTGACCTCTCACCGGACACCAGGCGGCCTGTGTGGAGCCAGCCCACAGCATCCATGTGTGCCCCCGGGGCCCTGGAATACCCCAGTGAGCTCGCTGCACAGCTGGCTGGCCTGACGGGCCCCAAGAACCAACAGCCAGCCAGCTGGCACCCTTCCTCTCCCGCACAGCCAGCTGGACTGCAGCACTCATGCACTCGGCTTGACCACCCGGAGCTGGTCACACCCCGTTAGGCTGCCACACAGCTGGCCAGCCCTCAGTGCCCTCACATGCTTGGGAGCAGCCCAAGAGCTGGCGAGACCGCAGTTCCCCCAAAGAGGCTGAGCACAGCCGGTAGGCAGTAGCCGCACTGTCCACCCCCAGCCTGACAGCTAACAGAACTGTACTGTACCACCGCAGACACAAACATCCACGACCGAGGCCCCCAGCAAACCAGACACCAGTGACAAAGATTAAAGCTGAAAACACTGCAGACGGACACCACACGGCCGAGTCCATCCAGAACCCAAACTAACACACCTACTCAAAAGACACCTGAGCGCCCATCACCAGGAAGAAGTATCCATGAAAAAAGCACTCCGCAAAACCAGACACAGTGACTGCTGCACGAGAAACACAACACAGCCCAAACAACATGACACTCCTAGGGAGCATAACAATTCTCCAGGAACAGACCTCAAAAAGGGAAATTTATGGAATGTCTGAAAAGGAATTCAAAATGATCTGAAGGAAATCCAGTGAGGCATGAAAGAATACAAAAAAATTAATGAAATCAAGAAAAAATTTATGATCTGAAGGAGAAGTTCAACAACAGATACCATACAAATGAACTGAAGAAAAATCTTACAGCTAAAAATTTTAATGCAAAAAACAAAAATAAGGTTAAGAGCTACAACAGCAGAGTAGACCAAGCAACAGAATTTCTAAACTTGAAGACAGGTCTTTTGAATGAACAGTCAAGAGAAAACAAAGAAAAAAGAATGAAAATGAGTAAGAAAACCCCGTGGAGCACCACTAAGCAAAAAAAACCAAAAAGTGTTTGCATTATGGGAGTTTCATAAGGAGAGGAAAGAGGAAGGCAGAGAAAGCATATTTAATCAACAATAGCTGAAAATTTCCCACATCTTGGCAGAGATACAGACATCCAGGTCCAGGAAAATCAGAAAACACCAATGAGACCCAACCCAAAGTAGTCCCCTCCAAGGTATACTACAAGCAAGCTCGAAAGTAAAAAAAGACAGAAAATTCAAAATTCAGCAAGAGAAAACCTCAAGTCACATATCAAAGAATAACCATTGGACTAACAGCAGATTTCTTAACAGAAACCTTGTAGGTTGGGGAAGAATAGAAAACTGCCGGCCAAGAATACTACAACTAGCAAGGCCATTCTACAAAAATGAAGATACTAATGCCAGGCATATAGATTCAGCTCAAGAATCAATACTCTTTATAACCAAGGTTAAAAAAAGTCATAGTAGCCAGGCGTGGTGGCACATGCTTGTAATCCCCGCGCTTGGGAGGCAGAGACAGGAGGATCGCGCAGGTTTGAAGCCAGCCGAGCTGGCTTAGGAGACCCTGCTTCCAAATAAAAATAAAATAGGTCTGGGAATGTAGCCCGGAGGTAGACGGGCTTCCAGCGAACCCCAGTACCACCCCCCCCAAAAAAAAACACCTCATAGTAAGAAGCAAAGTATATCATCCCTTCTCATACCATGGACTTCCTACAACCTACTTTAAGAAAATCTAGAAACAGGCAAATTTGAAGTCTAACAAGAATTTTAAATGAAAGCTCTATTTTTCAAGAATGACAGAACTTTTCTTCCAAGCAGTTTAATTATTCTCTTTATCCCCACCTCTGGGGAAAGCTGCTCTATCCTCCAGTCTATCTGAGTACCTGTGACATGCCTACACTTTGCAGGTATCAAACAATCTTCATAAGAACGCTAGTGAAGAAGGGGCTGAGTCATTCCCAAGTTGTATTTCTCCTTACTGGAAAAATAATAAAAATGGGCTGACTTCCATCCAGTTTTAATATTTTATGATTCTATATTAAAGATTCTGGTATCTATTCCCAAGAAACAAAATAACAATAATAATAATATATAACAATATAACACTATTTTGTTATTATTAATTTCAGGCACTAGCAAAAGGTACAAATAATCTTAAGCAAAAATGGTCACTCTAACTTGGCGAAGAATGCCTACAAGAAGCCCCATGAAAGCCTAGTCAGTTAGGATGCGGTTAAGATGCAGGACGTGCTGGTGACTAGAGGAGACCTGGGAAGAGGGAAGGAGGAAGAGGGAGGAAGCGTGTGTCCATACGTGCACGCACAAGTCCTGGGGGCTGACAGAGGCCGCACACAGACTAGGAACGTGCTCTACCACTAAGCCACGCCCTCAGCCTTTTTTTTTAACATTTGATTTTGAGACAGAGCTTCGCCAAGCTGCCCAGGCTGGCCTCGAACTTGTGGGCCTGATGCAGACACTGACAAGATGACAGCGCCCCGCCATGGCCAGACTGACTGTGTTGCCCTGACGCGGAAGGCTCTGAGAAGGTAGAAGCGCTGCACATGCCTCCTTTTCCTCCCTGGCTCCATCAGCTCCATTATCCACCATGTCCCTGACAAATTAGCCAGGGTCTGGAGCACTAGCTCGAAAATACTACGAGGTGCCCTCTGCGTGCTGCTCCCTTACGCCGCGCCCTCAGCCTGGCCAGGTGGAGGAGCGCTGCCTGCTTCCCGGGAGGCCCTCACTTCGGGAGGCTGCTCTGGCTGGCCAGCCTGGCCTCACACAGGACCTGGCAGCGCCCTTGTCCCCTGCCCCAGCCCCGCCTCTGGCTCGCAGCCCTGTTGGCTCAGCATCCTTTCTGCACTCCCTGCTCCGCCCTCCACTCACTTCCCTTGGTTTTCTATGATCTCTCTTTCTTTGTCTCCCTCCAAACTAAGGCCTGATTCGGCCCTTCAGGACTACATTCAGAGTGAGCGTGGCAGGCAATTACTAACCTCGCTGGGTCTCAGATTCCTCATCTGTAAATAGGATGGTAATAGTAATAATGCATAAACATTCCGCAGGTAGGCACGAGTGATGAGTGCGTTGTAGCGTATTTAAACCCAGGCCTACCTGGAACATAATAAGCACTGCCTGTTACTACTTCCTTCTTGTTCTTTCCGGGTCAAGTGGCAGCGACAGCTATCCTCTCGTCCTCGTGCTGCCCAGGATGTACACCGCTGCAGGTGCATCTGCACCTGAACCATCAACCTCTCCTGGATTGGAGGAATCCACCTCCAAGCTTGCTTCCTGCTCGCCAAATATCCTGGAGCTGCTACCACACAAGTTTGGTTAGGGCTTTAAGGTGGGGCCGCTTCCAACATTCTGTACAAATCACTTACAATGACCTACATTCTAACTCAATGCAAAATGCTACCAATACTTTCAACCAGATAAAAATGTTGCAGCATGTTACATGCTTATTTACTGTATTTCCTTCTGGTTCAATGCTCCAAAATTAGTTCTTTATAAAAATAAAATGTAACAAACTCTTATTATATCCTCCCACAAACTATTTAAGTGTTTTGAAGAACTGGGCTAATGAGAAGGGAGACAAACAGACCAAAAGATAACACAATGAGTAAGAGCCCCAAACACAGTCATTTCAAACCGTAGACACCAATGCATACGCCTGGCACGCCATTCTGTGTCGGGACAGGCCAACTATATATATATATATACTATATATATACTTACGATGCAGGGACAGGAGGCTCACACGAGTCCATGAATGTGGAAGAGCTCTGTAAACTATCCACAGCACAAACAAAAGTTGGCATGGGAACAGAAAAAAAGATTCCTCACATAAAAAACTGGAAAGACCATTCTATATGCCCAGCCACAGAGCCACTAACATCCCTTAAAAAATAAAGAGTTCACACAGAAGATAAAATCTTTGGGAAGCTTAATATCTTAACTAGAATATTTACTGTGAGAAAGAAAAGTTCAAAACTAAATTTTAAAAATTAAAATTTAATGGAAATTAATTTTTTAAATTAAGTGGTACAAAGAGAGATAATGCTAGGAGTGGTCGGGCATGGTGGCGCACGCTTGTAATCCCCACACTTGGGAGGCGGAGACAGGAGGATAGTGCAGGTTCCCAGACGCACTGGCTTAAGAGACCCTGTTTCCAAATAAAAATATAAAAATAGGTCTGGGAGTGTAGCCCAGAGGTAGAAGGGCTTCCAGGAACCCCAGTACCACAGAGAGAGAGAGAGAGAGAGAGAGAGAGAGAGAGAGAGAGAGAGAGAGAGAGAGAGAAAGAGAAATAATGCTAGGAGAACAGTTGTAAAAATACTATTTTAAGCTTTAATATTTAATATAATTGCTATAAACATAGCAGTGGTTTGTGTTTTATGAGAAAGTGATTTTGTTGTTGTTGTTGTTTGGTACTGAGGATGGAACCCAAGGGGCTTTTCTACCTCTGGGCTATATTCCCAGACCTATTTTATACTTTACTTGGAAACAGGGTCTCACTAAGTTGCTGAGAGCCTCCCTAATTTAACAAGCCCCTCCCTTGTTAACAGCCTTCCTAAGTAGCTGAGGCTGGCTTTGAACCTGTGCGATCCTCCTGTCTCAGCCTCCCAAGCACTAGTATACAAGCGTGTTACACCACGCCCGGCAAGAAAGTGATTTTAACATGTTATTTCAAATTAGTACTCGGAATGCATGAGGCCCTGAGTTCAATCTCCAGCACTGAAAAATAAATAAAAATAAGCAAATTAAATACTCTAATTCTGGTTTTTTGTTGTTGTTTTGCAGTAGTGGTGATGAAACCCAGGGGCATTGTACCTAGGAGCCATATCTCCAGCCCTATTTTTTAGTCTTTCTATTTTTGAAGCAGAGTGTCACTGAGTTGAGAAGGGCCTCACTAAACAGCTGAAACTGTCCTTGAACTGCAGTCCTCCAGTCTCCGCTTCCTTAATGCTGGGATTACAAACGTGCACCATCACGCCTGGCTAAATACTCTAATTCTTGATTGCATTTTTTGCCACATTTTGAGATTTCCAATTTTATAATGAATGCCAATAGTGAAATAAGATTCAACTCTTTACAGTAAGCTTTTTAGGGAAACAGTATCTATCCCATAAAATCAGGACTTACATATTTGGACATTCTATTCCCTTCATAGACCTGTGTGCGTGTGTGATATGTGCTATTGGGGATTTAACCCAGAGGATCTTTCTTTTTCTATTTCTTTTTTTTTTTTTTTTTTGGTGATTGTGGGATTGAACCCTGGGGCATTCTACCTCTGACCTACATTGACAGTTCTATTTTATATTTTATATTGAAACAGGGTCTCGCTAAGTTGCTGAGTACCTTGCTAAGTTGCTGGGGCTGGTCGTGAACCTGTGATTCTCCTGTTCCAGATTCCCAAACTTCAAAATACGTAAAATATGTGTGTGTGTGTGTGTGTGTGTGTGTGTGTGTGTGTGTGCGCGCGCGCGCGCGCACGCATGTGTGTTCCAAGGACAGTCTACCTCTGAACTATACCCCCAGGCCTAGTTAGTTAGTTAGTTTGTTTGTTTATTCGGTGGTACTGGGGTTCCTGGAAGCCCTTCTACCTCCGGGCTACACTCCCAGACCTATTTTTACATTTTTTTTTTTTTTTTTTTTTTGGAAACAGGGTCTCCTAGGCTAGCGCATGCAGCTGGCTTCGAACCTGCGCAATCCTCCTGTCTCCACCTCCCAAGCGCAGGGATTACAAGCGTGCGCCACCACACCCGGCTAGTTTATTTATTTTTAAATGGGGTCTCACTAAATTGAGGGCCTTGTTAAATTATTGGGGGGTCCTGTCTCAGTGTCCCAAGTATTGAGATTACAGGTATGTGCCATCATCATCATAAATAATAATAAAATATCTTAGTACTTGGGAAGCTGAGACAGAAAGGTGGAAGGTTTGCAATCAACAAGAACCTTGTAACTTTGTGAGAAACTGTTTCAAATTTTAAAAATAGCATGGTAAACCTGGACAGTCATTGTTGGAAGGGGGGAAGGGGAAATGGGGGGTGGGAGAGGGCACCAAACATAGTCTGAATGTATGCCATTTTCAATATGAACCACATAAAAATAAACATAAAAAAATTAATTTTTAAAAAGAGGGCTGGGAGAGCTGAGGTCGTGGCCTCTCACATTTGGGAGGCTGAGATAGGAGGATCACAGGTTTGTAGCCAGCTTCAGAGAGGTCCTCTGAAACTTAGTGAGACTGTTTCAAATAAAGAAACTGGGGGAAAAAGAAAAAGAAACAGGGCTGGGGGTGTAACTCAGAGGAAGAATATCCCTGAGTACAATCCCCAGTACCACGAAAAGAAAACATACACATACATAGTATGCACTGTCAGGAAACAACCTGATCAAATTAATTAAAAATTCTTGAAAAATAAAAATAGTGGCCAAAATTTCAAAACTAGTAATAGTTTAGTAAAGGATTAAAAAAAATACATTATACAGCCGGCGTGGTGGCTCATGTTTGTAATCCCAGCATTAGGGAGGCTGAGACAGGAGGATCTGGGTTTGTAGCCAACCTCAGCTACTTAGTGAGACCCTGTTTCAAAATAAAAAGAATAAAAAATAGGGCTGGGATGTAGTTTGGAGGTAGAATGCCCCTGGGTTCAATCCCCAGTGCTGTCAAAAAACCCATTATTGATTATTATTTATGAAAATGTATGATTTTAAGCCGGGCGTAGTGGCACACGCTTGTAATCCCCGCGCTTGGGAGGCGGAGATAGGAGGATCGCGCAGGTTCGAAGCCAGCAGCGCTGGCTTAAGAGACTGTGTTTCCAAATAAAAATATAAAAAAAATAGGTCTGGGAGTGTAGCCCGGAGGCAGAAGGGCTTCCAGGAACCCCAGTACCACAAAAAAAAAAAAAAAAAAAAAAAAAAGATAAAAAAGAGTGATTTTAGAGCACACTGCATTCCTTTCCTGTTCTGTTACTCTCTCTGCCCACTGTATCCACTCTACATGCTTTTACTGGTGTGGACATAACTCACATCAATAAAGATCACTCAGATGAACCTACTTAAAAAGCAGAGGTCAAAAATTTTACTGCTGAGAGAGGATTTGGTCAGGACTTTGAGAAGCAAGATTTAAAAGCATATAAGTTTGCTTACTTATCTATGTGTAAGGGGTCCTGGGGAGTAAACCCAGGGGCGTTCTCCAAGCTGTACACCTCGTCCTTCTTATATTCTGAAGCAAGGTCTCGCCAGGTTGCCGAGTCTCATCTCTGCTGAGACTGTTCTTGAATCCCAATCACCTGTCTCAGCCTCTGAAGTGCTGGGATTCGTGACGTGTGCCACTATGCCCAGCTATTTTACCTTACAGTAATCAAAATTTAGGCTATAACCTATTAAGTTTCCCTAACAAGAATGAAGGAAGCCTGGTTTTCTTTGGCATATTTCTCTAGCACAGTCCTAACACGGCATGGCACCCTGCGCACTGCCTTGACTTTACAGCATGGTTGGAAAGAATTACTTTAGAGAAACCTTCAAGGGCTACCTCGGCTTTGGGGGGAAGTCTCTTAATTGACATTCAAACTTTTCCTTTTGAAATATCTATTGTTTCCCCCTTTTTCCTGTGCGCACTTTAGAAGCCCCTCATCGTCTGTTGGGGGACATGTTCCAACACCCTGAGTGGCTGCGTGAAACCCCAAAAGTACCCAACCCAATATACATTCTGTTTTTCTCCTATACATTCATACCTATGATAAATTTTCATTTTATAAGACAGGCACAATAAGAGATTAACGATAATAGTAAAACGGTCAAATATACTGTAATAAAAGTGATGTAAATGTACAAAATATCTTTTTTACTTAAGGAAAACGTTTCATGTCTTCTCTTTGGCATATCCTTTTTTTTTTTTTTTTTTTTTTTTGTACTGGGAATTGAACTCAGGGGCATTCTACCTCTGAACTCTACCCCCTGCCCTTTTTATTTTTGTTCTGAAACACAGCCTTACAAAGTTGCTGAGGCTGGCCTTGAACCTGTGATCCTCCTGACTCAGCCTGGGATCACAGGCATGTGTCACCATGCCCGGCTTCTTTGGCAAATGTGAATTGCCAGCATTACTCCTCTTGTGTTTGGGGCCATCAGTAAGAAAGAGGTTTTTTTTTTAACACAAGCAGTGGGATATGATGTTGGAGCGGTTGATATGAGTAGCGGCAGGCGGTGACATGAGGCGTGGCCCTCCTGGACCAGGTCGTGAGCCGCATCACTGGCAGGAGGGAGGAGGATGGCACAAGAGTTTAAGCATGTCAGTCAAAATGGCTGCTCACTTCTTGAAAGTTCATTTAATATTTTTGGACTGTGGTTGACCATGGGTAAATGAAAACATGGACTGGGGGGAGCACAATGCCCTAATTCTGTAATTTCAAAGACAGCATGAAATGCTGGGACTTTTCCAAAATCTGCATTTCACTTCATACTTGCATTGTATCAACACTGGCAAGCTAGAAAAGGATTTACCCAATACAACCGAACATTAAAGGGTGTCTGAGTAAAGGCTGGCTTTCTGAAAGGCAGACAAGGATTAAATATCTTTACATTATGATGACTTTGCTCCCAAAGCAAACCCCTTATGGAGCATAAACAGTCACAGAAAGGATCTCCCCTCACCACGGAATAAAACCAAGTAGGCAATGACTCGGGCAGCTCACTTACATGGAGAAGAACGAGGATGAAGGGCTTTCTGAGATACTCAACGAAGTGAGAAGTTAAAAATGCCTACTGGAATGGCTTGAATAATCAAAAAATCTTAGATTACTCAGTTCTTTTCATTTTAATGTCCCCAAATACACACACACACACACACACACACACACACACACACACACACACACACCTCATGGTACAGGGGATTGAATCCAGGGTCTCATACATGTTAGGTAAGCATTCTACCACTGAGCTATATGCAGGCGGGGGGGGGGGGGGGAAGTATGAGACAGAGACAGACTGGGGATTGAATCTAGGGACATTCTACCTCTGAGATACACTCCAGCCATATATATATATATATATATATATATATATATATATATATGTATGTTTTTTTTTTTTTAAACAGTGTCTCACTGAGTTGCAGAGGGTCTTGCTAAGTTGCTGAGACTGGCCTCAAACCTGGGATCCTCCTGTCTTAGCCTCCCGAGTACTGGGATTATAAGCGTGTACCACCATGCTCAGCCTGTCTAGCTCTTTATTTTTTATTTTGAGACAGGGTATTGCCTAGACAAGCATAAAAATTGAGATCCTCCAGCCTTAGGCTCTCAAGAAGCTGAGATTATCAGTGCGTACCACCACAACCAGCTTCAAATTCTATTTTTGAAGAAGAGAATGCACATGTCCTTGAGGGCTAAAACAATA
This sequence comes from Muscardinus avellanarius, assembly GCF_963383645.1. Taxonomy (NCBI): domain Eukaryota; kingdom Metazoa; phylum Chordata; class Mammalia; order Rodentia; family Gliridae; genus Muscardinus; species Muscardinus avellanarius. The sequence continues at coordinate 6,708,823 of NC_137801.1, read as the reverse complement.
ACAACTAAAATAATAATGAAAAACATTTGGAGATTTAGATGAAAGCCATTATATACATATATCAGTATAAGTCACACTCTGTACCTTAACTTCTGGGAATGCGACCGATTTTTACTGATGCTCCATTCTGTCCAGTTATGATAACCACCCCACACTCAGAATCTGCGATGCCCCCTTACCACTGTGGCTCTGCTTCCTGGTCCCTCTTTTTAATCACTGGCCAGTCCATTAGAAGTACTCAAGCTCAGCTGACAAGGCAGTGGGTGAGTTTCCCTGACCATTTCCTAAGGAGTTTTCTTCCCCCCACCCCCATTTCAAATCACCTCAGCCCCTCCAGCTGTGACGCTAATGTAGCCCCCACCTTGCCTGGCAGTACCAGCCTTGGCCGCCAGCTGGCAGTAAGTGGGGAGATGGATGGGAGCAGCCTCGGGTAAGAATGCCAGGCTCGTGGCTCTTACCATGAGCTCAAAGCTCGGGAGCTGTTGTTTCTGTTTTATGAATAAATACTTTTCAGCTTGTTGTTTGCCTCTAGTCAATCTCCCGAGACCTGAGTTTTTTCCAATTTTTCCTTTGTTTTGTTTTTGAGAGAGGACACTTAGAGCCTCTTTCTCCCATCTCTGTGAGCCCCGCTCCCTCCTGACTGTAGTTTTTAGCAGAGAATGAAAAGCCGCTGTGGCGCAGAGGCACAGTCTGACCTGACACGAGAGGTACACGGAGCCAAGTCCAGGTTTCATGATTGGCCAATTTCACGACTGCAGGCGAGTTACTCAGCTTATAAATGATAGCTATCCTTATTAAGTCGTTACAAACATCACTGTCATCAGCACTTGACTGCACAAGCCCCTAGCAGACACGCAACAGATATGTCCTTAACTACAAACAATATCATATTGATGAAGGTCACCCAAGTACGAAAATAATTTAAGTGGGTAAATGGAGGAAAATATTTAATATTAATACTTGGTATAGTGTTCTGATGGACAAAGGGGAAACAATCTTTGGCTGTTAGAAACAGTGACAAAAATTCATAATGACAAAACATTTCCCAGGCGACATCTGAAAACGGGTTGAGAAAAACGGACAAGCCGAGGCCACAACATTAAAACAACGCCTCTTGAAACAAAGTCAAAACTTTCCCCTCTTCCTTCCAAAGCCACATAATGTGCAGATAACAATAAAAATCATATTTTTCTGAAGAAGCCACATTTCATTAAATGATAACTAATAGTCCATATTTGGATAAAACAAAAAGTAGATTTTAGACATCTGAAAAACTCCAACACCAAATACTAAGTCAGACTAGGAATACACATTACCATACTACTCTTTTGTCTTATTAGTGACTACAAAGTAAAAAAGAAAGAAACTTACCTCGACAACAAAGATTCCCTTGTCACGCCCATATAATTTCATCTCTTCTGGAAAATGTTGAAAAGCATTTATGTACGGAATATGGTCCTCTTCAACAAATCTGTATTTTTTAAAAGAAAAAGTTTTAATTAGGGCTACCTATTGACTAAGAAGAGTAAATTCTTTCTGACATTCTCACTGCAAAGGGAAAGAAAGAGTTAAGCATATCCTTTCTCTCCCTTTTTTAATTTTTTTGGCGGTGCTGAGTATGGGACCCAGGGGCATTGTACCTTGGAGCTATATCCCCAGCCCTATTTTTAATTTTTTTTTGGTGGTACTGGAGTTCCTGGAAACCCTTCTACCTCCAGGCTACACTCCCAGACCTTTTTTTTATTTGGAAACAGGGTCTCTTAAGCTAGTGAGACTGGCTTTGAACCTGCACGATCCTCCTGTCTCCGCCTCCCAAGTGCGGGGATTACAAGCCTGCACCACCACGCCTGGCTCCAGCCCTATTTTTTTATTCTTTATTTTGGTATTTTTTGAAACAGGGTCTCACTGAGTTGCCAAGGGCTTCGCTAAGTAGCTGAGGTTGTCTGCAAACTGTGATCCTCCAGTCTCCTCTCCCAAATGTGCCACCATGTGCCACCATGACCAATTTACCACAAGGCACCCTAGCCTGGCATTCCTTCCACCTCTGTCCCCTAGGTGACTAGCTCCTGCTTATTTTGTGAGTCGCTGCAGGGAGACCTTCTTTAAGGTCCTTCTTAGTTCTCCTTAGGCATCAGTCCCTTGTCTGTCCTTCTGTCCCCAGCACCTGTCCCAGAGCACGACAGGTGCAAGCTGTTGGAGGAGCCACCAAGGAAAGGACTGCCTACTGACCACTGCACTCAAGGTCTGCTACACAGAGGGAGAGCAAACATTTTGAGTCAGGTATTGAGTTTGAAGGAAATGGCACATATATAAATAGATAAGTATATTTACTTGCAATTCATTCACTCAAGAGAAATTTAAATGATACTATATCGTACTAAATAATGTAGATCTCAATTTGGTACTATACTCCCAGCTCCATTTTAGGCTGTAGAAACACAGCAGTGAGCTAAACAGGCACAAACTTCTGTTCCAGGGAAGCTTACATTGTAGTAAGAAGAGAAGAAAAGATGACAGACGGAAAATCAAGGAAACCTGGAGTATGTAGTGGGGGTAAGAAAAACAGAGAATGAAGATCTTTACATAAGACACAGAAGACAAAACTGCTAAGGGAAATGAGATGGGAAAAGGGATAAGCGTGCACGACGCACACCTCAGTCTGCTGGTGCCGGAGCCGGGCTGACACAGGCTGCCGGCTGCCCAGCAGCTGAAGGGAACGGACCCAAGTTTAACTTGGGATTAAAGATGTGACTTGGCGTTTCAATCTACTGAAAATTCAGAACCAGGTATTTTCTGTAAAATGGGTTACAGCCCCCTCCCCCACATACAGCTGGGCTCTCATCAGTTCTTTAGTTTATATTAGAGTACCTGTGCATAATAACCAACACTCACAGTAATCTGGAACTACATTTTGGTTTAACACTATTTTATACACAGGATACGACATATGCCTACCGCTGTTTCAACGATCTACAATTCCATGAAGCTCCTGTACTGATCAGGTGCTCAGTAGCACTTACGTGCTAGTAAAGGCTGGCACTGTGTGCAGTGTTGGGGTGCAGAGAGTCGGGCCACCTGAGGTGAGTAGGCCGACAGCCGCAGGCCAGCCTGGGGTGGGGGACACTGCCCCGGTGCCCCCCAGGCACGCAGTGCTGGCAGGAGCAGAAGGTAGTGGCACCTGCTCAGGGCTGCTTCGCGCCCCGGAGGAGGGCACGGTTGTCTGCAGTTTTAAGTTTCCCACCACTAGTAAATTGTGGTGCTCTTAACTGCTTTCCAAAGCTTTTTTATTTTTTAATTTGAATTTCCTTTTGGAAAGTATATGTTTTTCCAAAAGGATAGCTACTGAATCAAAGTTCTGAACAAGTTCTCTTATTAGGTATTATCAGCTGGTCTCTGGATCAATCCGGACAGAGCAACCGGCACAGACTTTAGCATCCCATAAGCCGCTCTTGAACACAGACCACGACCTTGGCCACGGAGCCTGGAACTCTCTCTGCTTATCATTTTACTGCAGTTTTTGAAGTTTCAAGCTGGGCGTGATTGGAAATTTAACCAACCAGTCCTCAGCGGCAGCTCTGTAGAAGCGCTGCACTAGGGCTGGGTGGGGTGGCCCTGCAGGACAGGTCCCGAGTCCATCCCTCCTTCCCACTCCCTGCCCACCGCCCTGATCTGAGCACCCCACCTGCCTGAAGCACAGCACAAGACCACGGGTCCATTTTCTACACTGCTCCTGATGATCCTTTAAGGATATAAATCAGATCAAGTCTGTCCTGCCGAAGCTTTCCCGTGGCTTCCCATCACACTTAAAACACAAAGTCCTAATCAGTATGGTGTTTCCTTCTGAAGTGATAATACATCCTGGAAGTTGATAAGAAGTTGGCTAAACGCCCTTTTGAATGTACAAGAAACCACCAAGCTGCACAAAGGTTGAATTTTACTATATGTAAATTGTGCCTAAAGCTTTAAAAATCTTCACTCCTAATTTGACTTACAAAGACAGGCATATGGCCCGCTTACCAGACTTCTGCTCTCATCCTCCATTCCTCCTCTCAGTCCACTTGATCCAGTCAAGCTATCGCCTTCTGCTCCTCAATCAGAGAACCCGCTCTTGCCTTAGAACTCGACCCCAACATCCCCTCTCTACCTGGAACCTAATAGTCCTGATCCTTACCAGTGGCTCCATGTAAATTCAAAGTGCAGCTCGAATTTCACCTTCTCTAAGCACCAATCTAAAGGAGCCACTGGACACCGCGATACCGTCCTGCTCCAGTCTTCGGCACCGCACTTCCTTCTCAGGGCTTTGTTCATTACTTCTTTACCAGCTCATCTGTCCCTCCATGAGTCTCGAGCTTCAGCACAGCAGACACTGGATCTCCATGGTTCATTACAGGATCTCAAGGTCTACACTCTGGAGTAATACCTGAATGTAGCACATATTCAGTAAACACTGGAATAAATAAATGCTGGCCGTTTTTATTTCTTACTTTGTTATTGCTGACTGGGCAGGTTCGGTGCAGGCTATGTGAAAGGTCTGAGTATATCCTAAGGATGATGGATACTGCCAGGAGTCGCGCACACAGTCAGCATAAGTCGTGTGGGTATTCTAGCCAGGCTAACCATCGGCTTGCTTCAAATCAATATTCTTTAAATACTTTTTTCAAAGTATGGCCTCAGCTCTCAAACTTCAGCATTCATAAGAATCCCCTGGAGGGCCTATAAAAACAGATTACCAGATTACCAGGTCCTACCGCCAGGGGTTCTGATTCAAAAGATCTGGAATGGGTCTAATAATTTGTATTTCTCTCAAGTTCCCAAGTCATGCTGAAATTTTGGTCAGGAAGCAATATTTTGAGAATCTGAAACTTCAAGAGTTCTTTTTGGGAGAAAACCAGAGAACCAGGACCAATGGTGACAGCCCATTCTTCTCCTACTGCCCCAAGCAACTAAGCTCAGTTCCCAAATAAAAGTCCTCCAGCTAACCAGATCCTACCTCCCTGAAGGCATTCTAGAACCGCTGGTGGGAGGGGCGCAGGAGAGAGTGAGGGGACGGGGTCTCGCTCGTCCTCCTGAGCACACACAATACTCTCCTGAGTGGAGTCGCGCCTGAGTATTTCCTCCGACTTGTTCTAGGAGAGCTTTGTTGTCCACGTTAGACTGCTCTGGGTGGGATGCCTGGCCCCTTACCTGCTCTAAAGGCATGATTAGATGAGTGTTTGTGAAAGGTGCCTCTGGTTATGAGGAGGAAGATGGAAAGGAGCGACACAAGAATGCAGGCAGAGACCTGGGACGCTGAGCAGTCCAGGTGAGGACAGAGACGGCAGACTGCAGGGAACACAGAAGAGAATGGTTCTGAGAGTTAACCTGGGTACACTGGTTGGACATGACTGACTGCACAAGGAGAGGGGGCAAGCGTCAGGGACGGTCCCTCAGATTCTGGACAGACACATCAGACGCATGGAATTTACTAAAGAAAAACTGGAGACGGAGCTGGATTAAGAAGACAGACGGCAGCCGGGCGCGGTGGCGCACGCTTGTAATCCCAGCATTCGGGAGGCAAGACCAGAGGATCACAGTTCAGGAACAGCCTCAGCTACTTAGTGAGGCCCTCCACAACTCAGTGAGACTTGGTTTCAAAATAAAGAATAAAAAATAGGGCAGGAGGTGAAGCTCGGAGGTCGAATGCCCCTGGGTTCCATCCTCAGACCCGCAAAAAAAAAAAAAAAAAGAAGACAAGAAGACAGATGGTGAGCCTCTTTTCGCCCATGCTGATCTTGAGGTACTACAGACATCCAGGTGGTTGCGTCCAGCAGGCGGCTGTAGAGATGAGTAAATGGGTTTGGCTTTCAGTAGACAAGTCTGGGCTAGACACATAAATTTGGGAGTCACCAGCACACAGGGCAATTAAAGTCTTGGAAGAAGATGACATCACTCAATGAGGGCATACAAAGCAAGATGAGGTTTTCAACTTAAGAATAAAATTCACCGAATCATGGGCTATCTGCATGCAGAGTTAATCACACCTGAGAAAAGCCTTGTTATTTGGTTGATGTGGCCAAATTCAAAGGCGTGATCATCGTTTACTGAAAGCATGCCATTTAATAAAAAGGCCTGGTACCATGAGCAATGATGACGACAACGATGAAAATAGAAACGACCCCGGCCAGCACTGAGTTCTAATTATGGGCCAGGCACTTCCCAAGGGCTTCTCGTGGAGTACTAATTACTGAACGTAGTTACAGTCTGGGAGGGAGCGAGTATTATCAGCCCCGTTTTACCAACGAAGAAACACAGCAGAGAGAAATTAACGTACACAAGGTCACACAACAAATAAGTGGCATAGCCAGGAGTCCAGCTCCAAATTGGGCTCTCAAGAACACCCGACACAGATTAAACTTAAATGTTATTCAGAACACACAGAAAGGAAGGGAAAAGACTGACACACTAGTGATTTTGGCGCTTCTATTAAGCGAGAAATTATTACGCACAACGCTGTAATTTACTAAACTCATAAACATAACATCCTACAGGCTACCTTGAAAATGCAAATGCCTACCATCTGCATAACCAGTTCTTCCCATAGTTGTGTTTTCACCTTCTCCTAATAAACACAGACACATAGACAACCGTATTTCAACTCTCACAACACCAAAATATACTTTTGTATACCTTACTACTAATTATTTTGCTAACATGAAGAACATTGTTTATCTTTTCTTAGAATAGTACTCAGATTTTTTTTTTTCAGGTCCGAAGGTGGAACCCAGGGGCATCTGACCTCCGAGCTACACCCCTGCCCTATTTTTTATTCTTTATTTTGAAATCAGGTCTCACTGAGTTATAGAGGGCCTCACTAAGTAGCTGAGGCTGTCTACGAACTGGGATCCTCCAGGTCTCAGCCTCCCAAATGCTGGGATTACAAGCTTGAGCCACCATGCCTGGCCTATTCAGGTATTTTAATATCACTTTTCTCTTCAAAGCATTTTATTCACATTAGATAATTAAATTTTAAATATCTCACATGAGATAAATACTATTACTTCCACTATATAAATAAGAAAACCAAAGAGATCGGTTACTAGCCTAGGGAAGATTAAATTTCAGAATCAGAACCCAGGCTACCCAACCTTTCCAGTCTCTTCTCTTGTAAAATTCAAAATATTAAAAGCCGTTCCCTTAGTTCACAGGGATAATAGGCAGAAATGTTGCACATTTAGCTTACCTCACAAGATCTGAAAGAGTAATTGTTTCTCTCTGCCAAAGTAATGACAGATAGCAGAAAGCGAGTGTCCTTGGCACAGTCATCTTCAGAGCTCCCTTTTCCTTCCGTGCTGAGTATTCAACTCCATCGAGAGATCCAGAACAAACAGACGTAGATTCTTAAGAGGATAAAGCAAGAGTTTTAAAAATTCAAGAAACTACTCAGGATAATGAAAGATGACAACAGAGAAAAACAAATAGGCATTTTAAGTATCTTAAAATTAGGTTACAATCACTCAACTTTACAAAGAGTAATTTAGCAATAAAGGGCTATGAAAGTGTAGAAGAAATCAGCCATAATAGTAATTGAGGCCAGACAGGGTAGCACCCAGCTCTAATCTCAGCTACTAAAGAGGCTGAGACAGACGGATCACAAGTTTAAAGCCATCCTGGGTAAATTAACAAGACCTTGTCTAAAAAATAAAAATGAAAGAAAAAAATAATAAAAACCCTGGTAACAAATCTAAGGAATTCAAAGATATCTACAATGAAAATTACAGAAAGATTCAGAAAGAAATGAATAAGACACTAGAAGATGGAAAGACCTCCCATGTTCATGGATAGGCAGAATCAATACTGCTCAAATGGCATTATTACTAAAAGTGATCTAAAATTCAATGCAGTCTCCATCAAAATACTAAGCACATTCTTCAACGAATTACAAATAAGTGCCAAAATTCATATTAAAGAATCTTTAATGGAAGAATTAAAGACCCGAAGTGATTCTAAGCAAAAACAGTGACACTAGAGGCATCACAATAGCCTTTTAAGTTATACTACAATGCTACAGTAACAAATACAGCACTGTACTATCATAAAAATAGACACACAGACCTGTGGAATAGAAGACACAGAGACAAACCCAGATACAGCCATCTGATCCTTGAGAAAGGTGCCAAAAACATACTCTGGAGAAAATATAGCCTTTTTAATGAGTGGTGCTGAGAAAACTGGATATCTATATATTTAAGAATGAGATCCCTATCTCTCACCCTGCACAAAAGTCAACTCAAAATGGATCAAAGACCTGGTTATTATACTGGAAACTGAGCAACTGTTAGAAGAAAACATAGGGTCGCCAGGAGTGGTGGTACACGCTTGTAATTCCCGCACTTGGGAAGTGGAGACAGGAGGATCATGCAGGTTCGAAGCCAGCCTCGCTGGCTTAAGAGACCCTGTTTCCAAATAAAATATAAAAAATAGGTCTGGGAGTGTAGCCTGGAGATAGAAGGGTTCCATCCCCAGTACCATCAAAAAAAAAAAAAAAAAATAGGGTCAATACTCCAATACAGTTGCAGGTGACAACTTGCTCAAGAGGACTCCTAAAACTCAATAAATAATTCAAGAATTAATACATGGGATGCTATCGAAATAAAAAAGCTTATGTACAGCAAAGGAAACAAAGGCATGAAAGTGAAGCCTACAGAATGAGAGAAAATCTTTACCAGCTACTCTTCTAACCGAGGATTAATACACAAACTATATAAAGAACTCAAGAAATTTAACATAAACATGCACACACACACACACACACACACACACACACACACACACATTCAGTCAAATGAACTAAACAGGCACTTCTCAAAAGAAGAAAAACAACTGGTCAACAAATATATTTTAAAAATGCTCAACATCTTCAGCAATCAAGAAAATAAATGCAAATCAAAAATACAGAGATTTTATCTCATTCCAGTTAGAATGGTAGTCATCAAGAATATAAATAAAGCTGGGTGTGGTGGTGCACACTTGTAATTCCAGTACTTGGGAGGCTGGGACAGGAGGATGACAGGTTGGCCGCCAGCCTCAGCTACTTAGTGAGGCCCTTCACAACTCAGAGAGACCCTGCTTCAAAATAAAGAATAAAAATAGGATTGGAGGTGTACCTCAGATAGAATGCAGCTGGGTTCAATTCCCAGAGCTGGGAAAAAGAAAAATCTATTTTAGAGGGAGGTGGACTAGAGATAGGAATTTTAAGTTTCAGGATATGGCTAGCTAAGCCAGAGTATTAGGGAAAGTCACCTCCAGGGCGAGAGCAGAGAAGCAGGACTAGGAATGAATGGCTTTAAGAAACGCCAGCCTGTCTTGGACAGACACTCTCAAAATCCTTTTTCAAAATCCCCTTTTCCAAATTCTACAAATCCTTTCTTCACGTACAACTGCGTAACTGGAACTTTCTCTAACTTGTCCATTTGTTATCTGTAATATAAACACTTGAAGGGGCGGGCAGACTTGCTCACCATTCTGGACACTGTGTCTCCATGTCCACACGGTTTCTGGCAGAGCAGGAACCCCATAATGTTCAGTGAGAAAATGCCTAACACTTCTAAGAGTTCCTTCTAGAGAAATAATATACATACATACATACATACATACATACATACATACATATATATATATATATATATATATATATATATATGTTTGGGTTTTTTTGGTAGTACTGGGGGTGGAACCCAGGGGCTTTCTACCTCCGGGCTATACTCCCAGACCTATTTTTTTTTTATATTTTATTTGGAAACAGGGTCACACTAAGTTGCTGAGAGCCTCACTAAGTAGCTGAGGCTGGCTTCAAACTTGTGCGATCCTCCTGTCTCGGCCTCCCAAACTCAGGGATTACAAGCGTGCGCCACCACGCCCGGCTCTAGAGAAATAATTTTTAAACATGCAAAGGTTTAGGGGGAAGGAATATTGCGCAATTCTTCATAATAATAAAAAACAGAACAACCTGCTGGGCGTGGTGGCGCACGCTTGTAATCCCCGCGCTTGGGAGGCAGAGACAGGAGGATCACACAGGTTCGAAGCCAGCCGTGCTGGCTTGAGACCCTGTTTCCAAATTAAAAAGTATACAAGCTGGGCATGGTGGCGCATGCTTGTAATCCTAGCATTTGGGAGGTTGAGACAGGAGGATCATGGTTCGCGGACAGCCTCAGCGATTTAGTGAGACCCTGTTTCAAAACAAAGAATACCCCTCTACCGCCAAAAAAAAAAAAAAAAAGAAAAAAAAAAGAAATTCCAAATAAAAAAGTATACAAAATAGATCTGGGAGTGTAGCCCAGAGGCAGAAGGGCTTCCAGCAACCCCAGTACCACTAAATAAATAAATAAATAAATAAATAAATAAAACAACCTAAATGCTAAGAATATGCTAGAAGTTTAATTAAATAATGCCATGCAGAGGTACTAAAAAAGCCTCCACCATGTTTTAGGTCAGTGGTTCTGAAAGAACAGTCTTTGGATCAGCAGACACTCAAATTACTTCAGTTTAACAAGACTTCCAGGAGATTCTGATGAATGCTAATAATTGAGATCCAATAATATTTTATTTCCATAAAATATTGTTACATATACATATAATTTTATGTACTCATTACATCATATAAGGACTTCCAGTTAAGATGGCAGATTTAAAACACACATTAGCCTCTGCTCTCTCCTACAATGGCAATTATTATAAAGGAATTAAAAAGATATAAACCCAAGAACAAATAACATGAAAAAGGAGACAACAGCAATGAAATTTTAGAAACTAGAAAACCATTAAGATTAGATGCCCAGCCAGCAGCGGGGAGAGCCAAAAGTAACCTTATTTTCCACTGGGGACTCTTTAAAGGCTCAGGGATTGGTTGAATTAGGCAATTAGATACCTCTGGAGGCCGGGCGTGGTGGCGCACGCTTGTAATCCCCGCGCTTGGGAGGCAGACAGGAGGATCACACGCAGGTTCAAAGCCAGCCATGCTGGCTTAGGAGACCCTGTTTCCAAAAATAGGTCTGGGAGTGTAGCCCGGAGATAGACAGGCTTCCAGGAACCCCAGTACCACCAAAAAAAAAAAAAAAAAGATACCTCTGGAAACTAAATGAAGGCGGAGCTAGCACCGGAGGACCACTTCCAGGTCTGATTAAGGAAGAGTAAAGGCCTGGCTGGGCTCAGTGACAGAGCTCCCGTCTGTGTGTGAAGCCTGGGTCAGTCCCCAGCCCACACGTGCACACACAAGAAACAGATTCAGCTCTATGTGCCACACGATTGCCCCTCCTAATTCTGGCATGAAATTAGAAGCCCCCTTTAGAGAGTAAAACAAGGGGTCTCTAAACAGGACACGCAGTCATACTGAGTCAGAATTAACCTCCTGCGTGCTAGCCAGGCCCGCTCACTCTGGCCTTCCTCTTGTTCAGTCCCCAGAACACTGACAGCCAGGATAACACATGTGCAAAGGAGACTGAAAAGAGGTTTCTTTGGGGAATCTGTTCAGCTCAGGGAGAAAATATTTAAAGATAATGCTGGAGGTCCCCTAAGAAAATAATCCAGATAGATCAACCTAGGTACAGAGCAGAGCTGACCAGACTCCCCCCATCCTCGGGTGGTAAGGTCAGAACCAGGGCCTCCACTGACCTATATTCCAGCCCCTTGTTTCCATCTTGAAATAAGAAGGGACATGTAAGACTCATTTTTGTCAAATGATTAATTTGACAAAAGCCTCTCATGTAAAAAGCAGGGGTCAAAACAATTAAATCAAGGGGAAATATTTATATATCTATGAAATAAGAAAAGATACCCTATGAAAATGAGGGAACAAACCAGGAAGGAAGATGGATTGGGATCCAGGAAGTAAGAAGTGCAAGAGGAGAGAGGTGACAGGTCAGGTGTGGGAGACCCCAAGGTGGCCCGGCCCCAGGTCTAGCCTGTGCAGGGCAGAAGTGCCAGTGAGACGTCCTGCAAAGAGGAGCTGATACAGAACCGAGAGCATCGAGAGGAAACTAAGAACCAGGAGGCAGGCTGAAGATACGTTAATGATGCACTAGAGATTGGTAAGTAGAAAACATTAATAACCAACTCTGGGAAAGACCAAAGGATATACAGAAAAATAATCATAGGTGGCTGTATGTTTCAGTTCTGAATGGCATTTACATATACATGTGCACTCATTTGAGCACTAAATGTTGATCTGCTAAAAAAAAAAAAAAGTGCAAAAAAAAAAAAAGTAGGAAGCTAGAGAGCGCGAAATGTCTAGCCCGGTACAGGTGCCAACTTGGGAGGGAGGCAGCGAGAGGCGTGTGAAGGCGCTAAGCACCATCTTCACGAGGGACTCCTATCCCGGAGCAGACCAAGAGCACCAGCCCGGGAGCGTGTGCTGCGGATGCGGGATTCAGAAGAGTGGAAAATGAAGGCCTTTGAGGAACAGAAAATTTTGGAGGACTGGTAAACTACATTTTTTTCCCCAATTTTTTATGACAAGACTTGGAGAATTATTTGGATTAAATCTTGTAGAATTTTGATTAAATACGTAAAAGAATGAAGTAGTTCATATTTTTTGTAAAAAACAACTAAATCTTTTCCTCTCTCTAAACAGATATAAAGAAAAAATTTCTGGATGATCAGCTATAGCAATGGTGATTATTTCTGGGTGGTACAATAACCAGTGATTTTATTTTCTTTGTGACTGTCTGTATTTTATAGTTTATATTAGGTTTTATTCATAATTTTAATGCAAAACCAAAAGAAGCTGGTGTGGTGGTGCACACCTTTAATTCCAGTACTGGGGAGGTTAAGACAGGAAGATCACAGGTCTGAAGCCAGCCGCAGCAATTTAGCCAGACCCTGTTTCCAAATAAAAAAATAAAATAGGGCTAGGGGTGTAGCTCAGAGATAGAATGTGCCTGGGTTTAGTTCCTAGCACCACGCAAACACACAGATACAAAAATAAAATAATAAAAAAAACTAGGAAGGTCTAGAGATCATAATCCATTAAAAAAAAACCCAACAACCTGAGCGTGATGGCACACACCTGTAATATCAGTACTTGGGAGGACACAGGAGGATCACAGGTTCAATGACAGGCTCAGTAAATAGTGAGACTCATCAAAAGAAACCAAGCAAGAAAATCCCCTAATGTACGTAAACAAAATAATCATGATCTATTCAAAGGCACTGACATCTTCTTTTAAAAGGCTTCACTGGTTTTAGAGGCATGGTCTTCTGGGATTGTATGAGTTCAGGCTTGCATGAAAAGGTAAAGCGACCAGGCATGGTGGCGCTCCATTGCTGAGGCTGGCCTTGAACGTCAGATCCTCCTGCTCAGCTTCCCAAGTCCTGGGATTACAGGCCTGTGTCTCCATGCCAGGCTAGATTAGATTATGCTTAAAAGAGGCAGCTCCACCTTTACCGTGCTAAACCACTAAGTTCCCATTTTTACCTGACTGTGATGCTTTCATGATGGGAAAAGGCTTCTGAGTTTCGGTGTCAGACTGAGACTCAGCTCCACTTCCCACAAAAGAAAGACAGGAATCACTGAACAGCTCAGGCTCACTAGCCCAGTCTGAACTTAGGCTATCATCCAAGACCTGTTCATAAAACAACATAAAGAAAAGAATGTATGAGTTTAAAACAGCTGAATTCCAGCCAGGCGTGGTGGCGCACGCTTGTAATCCCAGCGTTTGGGAGGCTGAGACAGGAGGATCGCACAGGTTCGAAGCCAGCCTCAGCTACTTAGTGAGGCTCTCAGCAACTCAGTTAGGCCCTGTTTCCAAATAAAGTATAAAATAGGTCTGGGAGTATAGCCAGGAGGTAGAAAAAGCCCCAGGCTTCCACCCCCAGTAACACACACACACACACACACACACACACACACACACACACACACACACAAAGACCAACAGCTGATTTCTATGACTTTAACAATCCTGACCATCGTAAATACCGTAAAGGAAACCACACAACCATCTGCCAAGTCCCTAAGTTTGAAGTCTTCACTTTTGAACAAAGCTCCCTGACAGCTCGAGCAATGCTTCTTGGAGAAGATGCGTAGCCAGGGTGAGCAAGAAAGCCCTCATCAGGCCGCCTCGTCTTCCAAGAGCTCCTCTCCCAGCACTGGTGCCTTCACAGCAAAAGCATCGGGCGTCGGCAGCGACCCCACGCGTGCTGGCCGGCTTCTTCCAACAGAGCCTGCCTGGGGATCTCTGCTTCCCAAACTTGCTCGTTCTCTTTCTCCTGCCTGAACTGTCTTTTCTTCTTACCCTCTCTCTCTCTCTTTTTTTCTTGGAAATGATAGGTCAGTTCCTTTTTTTCCATGGAATTTTTTCCCATTTGACTGATAAGCAAGCCAGGCAGGGGTAAGGTTTTGAGGAGCTGACTGCAAAAGCAAAGACCTCAGGCCGGCAGGCCAAGAAACCTGATCTCAGGATGTAGAGATGAGACTCCTGCTTAAGCAGCTCACTGGAGAACGAAGCAAAACACTCAGGAAATGGGATAAAGAGCGTGCGTCCTGTGGACAAGCCAGGACAGGGAGGCCCACCGTGACGCCGGCTGAGGAGCGGACTTGCGGCGGAGGCCGCGGGTCCTGCAGCAGCCCCTGCCCGTGCTTCCGGACTGTGCCGCGCCCCAGCCCCTCAATCCCACTTCTCCGCACTCAGAGACACCGTGCTCATTTCTTCTCCCCACAGTGAATGCCACTTCTCTCGTGTCATTCCATCACAGAGGCTGAGACACTAGGATCGCAGGCTCGAGGTCTCAGCAACTTGGCAAGACCCTGTTTCAAAATAAAAAATAAGAGGGCTGCGGGTCTAGCTTGGAGGTAGAAGGCCCCGGGGTTCAATCTCTAGTACCAAAAAACAAACAAAAATTATAAACCTTTCCCTTGACTCCAGCTACCAACCTTTCTGTATTTCTTTGAGCAAAATGCCTCAAAAGAAAGTCCATATCCAGCCGGGCGTGGAGGTGCACGCTTGTCATCCCAGCATTCGGGAGGCTGAGACGGGAGGATCGCGGTTCACGGACAGCCTCAGCTACTTAGTGAGGCCCTCTGCAACTTAGTGAGACCCAGTTTCAAATTAAAAAATAAAAAAAACTAGGGCAGGGGGGATAGCTTGGAGGTCAAATGCTCCCAGGTTCCATCCCCAGACCCGCCAAAAAAAAAAAAAAAAAGTCCAGATCTGTCGTCTCCAGCTTCTCCCCCCAGGTCTATCTCAGTCCCCTTCCAGCTGCACTCCCGCTCCTCACCCATGGCCCTCCTCTTCCCTCATCAAGCGGACCTCAGCCCTCTTCCTGGAGCTTTCCTCACTCCTGGCTGTCTCCTGCCTTGCCAGTCGCTCCCAGACTTCTCTCCTGGCTCCTCTTTTATCCACCATGCCCCATCCTATAGCAGGCCCAGAGCCAGCGCCTGGCCTCCTCCTCTGTCTTCACTCCTTAGTGATGTCACCAGTCTTATGGTTTTAAGTACTAGCTACTATTTTAATTCTAAAATAAAGTGTGTTTCCCCTGAAGTCAGGATGTATCCAGCAACTGGTGTGTGAGAGTACAGTTCTTTCTATCAGAGGATTAGCTTGACTTGGGCTCCACTGTGTAAGCCATGTGTGCTTATATTTTTGTAAAGACAGAATTCTCTGGAAAGTCTGAGTACCAACCCCTCCCCAGGCATCCCGGTCAGCCAGTGGCATAGATTGCGAGGCCATGCTCCCACCAATAGGAGCACAGCACAGAAGCCCTGCACCAAATATAAAGCCACACGTTGATCCCGCACACCTGACTTACAGGTGGCAGGATCCCTTTGTGCAAAAAGTAAATTCACCTTGCTGAGCTGCTTTCAAGTCTGTGTCTCTTCTTACGCCGCCAGAGAAACTGACTTCCGACGGGTGGCCTGCCACGAGTTAATCTAGAGCATTTTTTTTTCATCTTAGGGTTTCTTAAAATAACTACCTTACAGATAATGGCATTTTAGATTTGATGACTAGTGCAGACTGACAGATTTCTACCTCCAGCCCAGACCTCTCTCCTGGAGCAGTGCTTCTTGGGACCTGTTAGAATGAAGGGCCGGGCTCACCTGGGCTGGGTGAGCGAGGCCTGGAATTCTACACTCCCCTACATGTCCCCGTCACCGTCCGACCTCCTCAGGCCCCTCCTCAGGAGGCCCTCCCTGAGCACCCATGCTCACCGCCCTTCCCGCTGCCCTACTGCAGATCCCTTGCATGTATCTCGCATGACTCGGCCACTCTAAACTCCCCATGCTGAGGACCAGCATCACCGAGGACTCCTGGGGAGCCCACAGCCCCAAGTTTTGCACAATTAAGTCAGAATCTTTTCTTCTCTGCCCCACTAGTACTGGATGTCACACACATCAATGATGAGGAAATTTGTCTTTCTCAGCAGTGAAATTATCTTTTATCTCAAATAAAAGTTCCATGGCATATTTATTAAGCAGATAAGAATGAACTACTAAACATATAGCCACTCTGACAGATGTGGGGAGCGGGCTTCACAGACTTGCTTCTTCACATCGAGGCCTCTGAGAAGAGACGCCCGAGCAGAATCTTGAACTGTCAGGTACAGCAAGTAGGTACTCCAAGCAAAAGCAATAACAAAAAAAAAAATTTAATAGCACAATGATAGAAATGCATTAAGCTTGCCGGGCGTGGTGGCGCACGCTTGTAATCCCAGCATTTGGGAGGCTGAGACCTGAGGATGGCGGTTCGCGGACAGCCTCAGCTACTTAGTGAGGCCCTCTGCAACTCAGTGAGACCCTGTTTCAAAATAAAGAATAAAAAATAGGGCAGGTGGTGTAGCTTGGAGGTAGAATGCCCCCGGGTTCCATCCCCAGACCGGTAAAAAAAAAAAAAAGAAGAAGAAGAAGAAGAAATTCATTAAGCTTCTAGCTAGAAAACTCATCAAAATTTCCTTCATGTTTACATAGCCTAATAACGAGTGGCGATTCACTCTAATGTCTAGATGAGGAGTCCTGTCCTGGGCCACACCAGGAGCCTCTTCACTGAAGATCCTGCCAGGCATCAGAATCCCAGGTGCAAGCACACGCCAGCCCCAACTCTGCGTTCTGCGTCTCACGGCACGACGTACCTGCGCTTTCCTCCGGCTGGTATAAACTGGGTTTTGACAGTATGCCTGCTTGCTCTTCTGAAGGTAACGCTTCCAGAAATTGTGTAAAACTTCATCCTGCGGTGGAAGGGAGACGGACGGCGATTTGGTTGAGACGACAACTGCACAGGCTGACACCAGGGTCTCTTGCACTTCACACGTGGCTCCGCCCATGCATTCTCCCCAAGAGCACCAAGAACATCGCAACAGCGTGTATGTGGAAACGCTAAAGGAAGTTCTTTTCATCTTGGATTTTAGAGAGAGGAAGGACGTAACAGTCACATAGCTAAATTCCAGCCTTCTATATATCAAGTGAATTCAGGATCAGAGAAAGAAAATAACTTATCCATGATTACACTTCTAGTCAGGGGCAAAGCGCCTAGTGTTGTTACTGGTTCTCCTACTCCAAACCTTAGTGTTTCAGCATTACAATGTAACCTAATATCTAAACACAAGTAGACTTACCTTTTTTTTTTTTTTTTTGGCAGTACTGGGGATTGAACCCAAGTGCACTCTACCTACAAGTGATACCCCCAGCTCTATTTTTATTTTTATTTTTTTTGTTGGTACTGGGGTTCCTGGAAACCCTTCTACTTCCGGGCTATACTCCCAGACCTATTTTTTTAAATATTTTTATTTGGAAACAGGGTCTCTTAAGCCAGTGCGGCTGGCTTTGAACCTGCACCATCTTCCTGTCTCCGCCTCCCAAGTGCAGGGATTACAAGTGTGCACCACCACGCCCGGCCCTATTTTTTTATTCTTCATTTTGAAACAAGGTCTCACTAAGTTGTTAAGGGCCTCACTAAGTAAGTAACTGAGGCTGGCCAAGAGTCTGTGATCCTCCTAGCTCAGCCTCCCAAGTACTGGGATTACAAACATGTGCCACCACGCCTGGTGTTAGGCTTACCTTTAATTCAGGGCCCACTCCAAGGTTCTTTAGGGCTTCTGCTTGTTGATAAAGTATGTGCTGAAAACCTTCACATACATACCAATCCCAGCCTTTTTCTAAATGACAAATAACCATGTTAGACATTTGTACTCCTCATTTACTATGTTACTACATAATTACAATTTGCTTACTGATTGTAATTTGGGTTTTTTTTGTATCCTAAATAGAACTTTCATTTTTACATTCTCTTGTTTCTAATTTGTCAAATTTGTATTCAAATACTAAAACTAAATATTTTATGTAACTTATCAGACTTTAAATGTTTTCCATTATCTATAATTTTTCTGAAATATTAAACTAAAAGAAAGAGAGCGAATTAAACACAGTGTAGCAAGTCTTTAAATGTGTATTCTGAGCCGGGCGTGGCGGCGCTCGCTTGTCATCCCAGCATTCGGGAGGCTGAGACCGGAGGATCGCGGTTCGCGGACAGCCTCAGCTACTTATTGAGACCATTTGCAACTCAGTGAGACCTGGTTTCAAAATAAAAAATAAAAAATTGGGCAGGGGGTGTAGCTCAGAGGTCAAATGCCTCTGGGTTCCATCCCCAGACCCACAAAAAAAAAAAAAAAAATGTGCATTCTGCTCAACAATGCCCAGCAGAACCACAAATCAGAGCACTCAGACAACTGCTTCTACCCCTATCCATTCCCACTCACAAGGGGTCAATGAATTATTTGGTGAATAAATGACAAATGTCAAGATCTGATGGCCCGAGAGTACAGGGAAGGGCCAAGGAAAATCAAGCGCTCAGTGGCATCTGCTCCTCTGGAGAGAGCTCTAGGTGACAGGGAGACAGTGAAAGCCAGGGCACCGGCACTGCTCTGTCTGTACCAGGTGTGCGCTAGGCATTTTAAATAAGTTATTTTCTTGAATCCTCAAAACAAGCCTATGATTATTAAGAAATCTGCCACCGTGATGAAGAGAGCTAATGTCAGGCTACTGCAGCAACCACTGGCGAACACTAAAGTCCAGGGAAGACCCTTGTGTTTTATGCCTTACTGCTGGATAAACACTGAAACTCTTTGGAAAGCATACGGTCACATTTTTATTTAGAGAGTGTGAGAGAGACAGAGAGAGAGAGAGAGAGAGAGAGAGAGAGAGAGAGTGTGTGTGTGTGTACTCGCGCATGTATCCTTAAAGCTACTTCACGCAGGAGAGCCCACCATTACCATTACTCTGGTTTCAAACTTGAGAATCTGCATTGGCTAGACTTTGCCTCAGATCCTTCTCAATAGTGGTTAATCACTTTTACTCACTGGATCAGTGAAATAGATTACCTTTCCACACACACCTGCACTGAGGCTATCTGGAGACAATAATCTTCCCCACTTTAACCGGGTGTGTAACAAACACAATGTGGCAAATGAATTTCTGAAAATTGGGTATCACACTTAACTCATCTTTTTTTTTTTTTTTTGGTGGTGCTGGGGTTCCTGGAAGCCCTTCTATCTCCGGGCTACACTCCCAGACCTATTTTATATTTTTGAAACAGGGTCTCTGACGCCGGCGTGGCTGGCTTTGAACCTGTGCGATCCTCCTGTCTCCACCTCCCAAGCGCGGGGATTACAAGCGTGCGCCACCACGCCCGGCCTATTCTTTATTTTAAAACAGGGTCGCACTGAGTTGCAGAGGGCCTCACTAAGTAGCTGAGGCTGTCTGTGAACCGCAACACTCCTGTCTCGGCCTCCCCAGCACAGGGATTACAAGCGTGCGCCACCACGCCTGGCTCATACTTAACTCATCTAACCTGACAATTCTGCAAGTGAATCCTTTCACAAAATAATTATTTTCCTTTAATAGCATAGAAAATCATGTTACAATCAATAATAGTATAGAACAGAACATATGCCAGTAGATAAAAAGTAACTCAATGACAATAAGGAATTAAAAAAAGAATGTTTCAATAAATTTGCTTCCAATTTTACCATGAAGAATTACCAACTTTAATTCTACTTTGCATAATCTGCTTAAAAACATGAGATTTTTCTCTAGTATATTTCTTATTTATTTATTTTGGTACTAGGGACTGAACCCAGAGGCATTCTACCTCCAAGCTATACCCCCAGCTCCATGTTATTTCTTATTTGGAAACAAGTTTTCACTAGATTGCTGAGAACCTTGCAAAGTAGCTGAGGCTGGGTTTGAACCTGTGATCCTCCTGTCTCGGCTTCCAAGGACTGGGACTCCCAGTGTGCCTGACCACACCTGGCTCAGTATCTATTTTAAACTTCATTCTATGTCCCCAAGTTGTGCAGGTGACGAGGTAAAGAATAAAGACTGCTGAGCACATATGAAGAAAATGCTTACCTAACTTTCTTTTCCTTTTAAGCCCTTTGTTGACGGTTTTGATCTTGGTATTAGAAATACCATCAGTGTTTACGACTTCCTTAGATCTCTGCAGAAAACAAAAGCAGGTCTTAGGAAGACAGTTTCATGCTCCCTCCCAGCACAGAACCCGGTTTGCTCTGGGAAACACAAGACCACATCAGAAATGCCAAGACCAATAATGGTAACAACTTGGGAAAATTATGTAAATTGTAACATTCTAATTAATCTTTCTGTTGCTTTTTATTCAAAATTTCTTGGTTCCTAAAACAGTACCTCAGCAATAGTGACTGCCACATACCTGTTAAGTGAATAAGCTTTATTTAAAATCACTGATTAACTTTTTCAAGCCAAGTGAAAAGTCCAATCTGCTTTTTCCTCCTACAAGCACACTTTGGTATTAACAACTTCTGTTTACCATAACTGCTGGTGCCCACCCTACACGGGCTTAGTCTCTTCCTCCTTTTTCCTGTGTTTGAATATTGCTCTAACACTGCTCTCATTTCTGAAGTTATAAAAGTACTACTTTTTATGGGGTTTGTTTTGTATTGTTGGTAGTACTGGGGATTTCACCCAGGGGCCTCTCAGTTATAGCCCCAGCCCAGTTTTTAATTTTGAAACAGGGTCTTGCTAAGTTGCTAAGGCTAGCTTCAAACCCACAATCCTCTGGTCTCAGCCTCCAAAGTACTGGGATTATAGATGTGTGCCACCTTGCCCTGCCTACTTCTTATGTTTAATGAAACTTACAGATTTTTTTGTTTTTTTTTTTTGCAGGTCTGGGGATGGAACCCAGGAGCATTTGACCCCCGAGCTACAACTCCTGCCCAATTTTTATTTTGAAAAAGGGTCTCACTAAGTTGCGGAGGGCCTCACTAAGTAGCTGAGGCTGTCCGTGAACCATGATCCTCCAGTCTCAGCCTCCTGAATGCTGAGATGATGTAAATGGTTAGTATAATTCAGACCAAAGTCTTCAGTTCCAACTGCTCTCAAGGTCAGGTATCTAAGATTTTGGCTGTCTCGCAGCCAGAATTAAAATACTGAGTCTTAATGCTAAAGAAAGGTTGAAGGTTTTAAACAAGGTACATTATTAGATTTTTCAAAATTTAGATGTTTAGAATAAAATATATCTTTAACTCTCCTTAAGAATAAAAGAGCCGGGCACACACTTGTAATCCCCGCGCTTGGGAGGTGGAGACAGGAGGATCGCGCAGGTTTGAAGCCAGCCTCAGCTACTTAGTGAGGCTCTTAGCAACTTAGTGAGACCCTTTTTCTAAATACAATATAAAATAGGGCTGAGGGTGTAGCCCGGAGGTAGAAAACCCCTGGGTTCCACCCCCAGTACCACTAAATAAACAAACAAACAAATAAATAAACAAATAAATAATAAAAATAAAATAGAACTGGGGTGTAGCTCAGAGGTAGAATGTCGCTGGGTTCAATCCCTAGTGCCAAACTATATTTTTTCCACAAATGTTCAGAATAACAGAAAAAAAATTACTAAGACAGGAGATTCACTGTCCTCACACACTCCATCCCTCCTCTTTTAGAGAAAAAAAGAGGGAAAGAGACAAAAGGAAGTTACTGAAATGTGCGTTGAGATCGTTGGTGATTGTACCTTCCATCTTTACAAAATCTCCATACTTCCCATGATAAACATACGTTACTCTTAGAATCATAAAAATGTATTCAGTTCACACAATTCTGGCCGATACTTTTATTTAATACCCATAAAATCTTGCAAAAAAAAAAAAAATCTACGTCCTCAATTGGCCAGCATTCAGACCTTAAGTTCTTTGTCCTGGAGAAAACATACTCGATAAGCTTCTGCTTCCTTTATCAACTCAGAACATTTTTTTCAGACTGCACAGAGTGCCTGGAGCTAGAAGGATTATTAGAGTAAACTGGAGAACAATGAAAGTGGCAGGAAAAGTGGGCAAGGTGCACCAGGATTTCCATCTTTCGTAGGTGTAACTACTGTGCCGTTCCACCTGCCAGATCCTACCACACTCCACCGCTCCAGGGAGCGCCGACCACATCACATTCAACGTAACGAGCGCACCTGGATTGCTACCAAGCCAAGGCAACTCCTGAAACTGCACAACACACCGCTGCCCTTGGAAGGCACGTTCTGAGGGGGGTTCTTGCCTTAATAAAAAATGTTGCCCACCTTCAGGAACTCCACATTCTTGACAACTCTATACGTGCACTGCAGTGAAAAGTAGCAGGGAGTGAGACCACTGGTGCCTTCATACACCTCAGAGCAGGGGACCGGACTGCACACATTTCAAGTGTACAATTTGCTGTATTTGCATGTGTGTGTGTGTGTGTGTGTGTGTACATAAATACCAGTGAGTATATAAACATCTCCATAAAGCCGCCACCATAACTAAGATACTGTCTCCATCGCCCCAACCCCAACAGTTCCACTGGGTGAGCACACATCTTGTTCCTATCCTGTGTAACTAAATGGGAAACAAACATAAGCATTTCAGCTACAGACTGAAGAAAAACGCCTGCTTCACAGAAAAGTACTTGTGTGATAAATTAACCACTCTCCTCAAGGGGAGGCATTGTTTTTTCCTTGTTCCATATATTTTTCCAGGTTTTCAGTTGTTTAAAGTCGGAAGGTAACTTAGTCCCTGCCACTCCACACTGGACAGAAGCAGACGCCTACAGTCACTCTTATCTGTCCCAATTTGTTTTTCCTAAACCTAGGTGGTGAAGGTAATATGTGTTCCTTCCTGGCCCTGTATGCTTTCAGCAGATCCTTTCCACAGAGAAGACAAGCATGTCCAGCCTGTCCAGCTGGCCACACCCCTGCTTATTCTGGCTCTAGTGACCTGCAAGCATGGTCACCAGAACAGGTCCTAGTGCCCCCAGGGTGAAGTCCCGCTTATTAAGGTTACAGAGGACAGTATGACCACCTGTATTTTAAGAGGCAGGTGCGATGTGGAGTTCAGAGACTAGGCTCAAGTCCTAGCGCAACACTGTCCTCAAGTGACTCTGGCACTCACTCAACATAGGAGCCCGCCTTGATCATCTAAAAACAGGCATGACACATCTACCTCACAGGCTGTTAGAAGGAGGAATGAGATAATGGGTAAGAAAACACCCTTTTATTTGTAAAGCACTATATAAAAATAAATTATAATGAAGCATATTTTTCAATACTCCTAACAGCCCTCAATGTGTGTGTGTGTGGGGGGGGTGCTGGGGATGGAACCCAGGGGCATTCTGTCTCCAAGCTAAACCCCTACCCTGATTTTTCATTCTTTATTTTGAAACAGGGTCTAAGTTGCAGAAAGTCTAAGTATTGAGGCTGGCCACGAACCCAGATCCTCCCGTCTCAGCCTTCCAAGTACTGATTACAAATGTGCACCACTACTCCCGCAGTCCTCAATCTTCTAAACCTCTAATCTAGTGCAACAAGTTAAAAACTCTTCAAGCCGGCGTGCTGGCACATGCTTGTAATCCCAGTACTTGGGAGACTGAGACAGGAAGATTGCAGTTTGGAGGACAGCTTCCGCAAGTAGTGAGACTCCATTAACCTAGAGACCCTGTTTCAAAATAAAAATAAACAGGGACAGGAGGATAGCTCAGAGGTAGAATTCCCTTGGGTTCAATCCCCAGTACAACAACAACAAAAACTCTTCAATTCATAGTATTAAAAAAAAAAAAAGCCGGGCGTGGTGGCGCACGCTTGTAATCCCAGCATTCGGGAGGCTGAGACAGGAGGATCACGGTTCGCCGACAGCCTCAGCTACTTAGTGAGGCCCTCTGCAACTCAGTGAGACCCGGTTTCAAAATAAAGAATAAAAAATAAGGCAGGGGGTGTAGCTCAGAGGTCAAATGCCCCTGAGTTCCATCCCCAGATCTGCAAAAAAAAAAAAAAAAAAAAAAGGGCCGGGCGTGGTGACGCACGCTTGTAATTCCCGCGCTTGGGAGGCAGAGACAGGAGGATCGCGCAGGTTCGAAGCCAGCCGTGCTGGCTTAGGAGACCCTGTTTCCAAAAATAAAAAAAATAGGTCTGGGAGTGTAGTCCGGAGATAGACAGGCTTCCAGGAACCCCAGTACCACCAAAAAAAAAAAAAAAAAAAAAAAAAAAGTCACCTTCTAAGTACAATTTTAATTATTTTCCCTTAAACCATAGTCTGAACCATAAATTACTTACAAGCATAGCTCAACATAATTTCAAAAACTCATCCTCAATCTAATTTACAAATTCTGTTTGGTTTTTTTTCAGTACTAGGAAGGAACCCAGAGGCATTCTATTCTCGAGCTATATCCTCAACCCTATTTTTTATCCTTTATTTTGAAACAAGGTCTCACTAAGTTGCAGAGGGCCTCACTAGGTAGCTGAGGCTGTCCATGAGCTGAGTTTTTCCTGTCTAAGCCTCTAAAATGCTGGGATTACAAGTGTGTGCCACCATGCCTGCTCTTATTTACAAATTGCATAACTCCAGGTAAGCACATAAAAACTACTTAAGTTCCTGGAATCTGGGCATAGCATGAGTGATAAAAATATATCCACTTTTTGGAAACTAGGCTATATCCCAGGCTGACACTGCAATGTTTAAAACATCAGCAAATTTGTAAATGATATATGTCACTTACTTCTGTAACATTGTGGCAAGAGGTGCAATAATATTTGCCTTCATCAGTAATACCCCAAGAGACAGCAGCACACTGAGAACAGCGTTCTTTAAACTCTCTCTGTAGAAGGCAGAAATGTGTTATCAAATGACATTCAAAGATAAAATAAATAACACGAGAGAAACACAGCATTCAATACATTGTACCTAAACCCTGCAGGTTTTAGTTCTACTTGGAGGGCTCCTGGCAATATGACCCTAGAAAATATATCAGAGAGATTATCTGCAAACAAGAAGAGGAGTTCAGTCTGTTGAGCAGTATAAAACTGATATTAAACCACTAGAAAAAATAAGCTAAACATGTAATGCATGATGAAAAAAGAAGGAAAAAAGATGGTTGGGAAAACTGGAAAAAAAGACAAATAAGACTTCTTGAACGTGCTGTGAGGGGAAAAAAGATGACAAGATCTAAGTGTAGAAAAGACTTTAAAATTAGAACTACCATTTGGGACTTGCTCTAAGGACACTAAAAACACAACATAAAATCTAGTGCCCTGAAGAACTAGATTTTTTATTAGAGTTGCTTCAAGTTTGGCCTTATTCATTTAGTAGTAAAAAGAATATCAATTATGTATGTACTGAGCATTTTACTAGAGGCTGGAATTCAGTAGTGAGCAAACCAGACCTGGAACCTACTCACAGCACATGCGTATGGCTTACGCATAATTATTTCATCAGTTTACCATTTAGACCCGAACCATCCATCATTCCACACTGAGTATCTACCTTCAGCCCTCCTATCACCATGCTGCCTCTGTACTACGGATTCTGACTCCCAGCTCTTTGGTATCTGACTTGCCATTGATCTAATGACTGAATATTCATGTAATATCAAAGAACGCACCATTTTAGACAGAATGCCAAAAAATAAAATGCATCCCGAATGACAACTTGGTACATTTTCAACGACCTCACACTGACAACTATAATGATAACTGGATACTTGGTGTCCCCGTGAGGATTGGAGAATCCGCAGAGACCGCAGGGGTTCCAGCCTCTCCACCCCGGCTGCGGAGGGAACTCGTGGGTCGAGAAAGGATGAGCCCTGTGGGAGGCTCGCCCACAGGCCCGCGGCTTCCCCCTCCGCTGTAAACACACCCCTACCCACAAACACTGCATCCTCCCTGGCCCAGAACCCCGCCGAGCCAGAAACCCCGGCAGCACTCCCCGAGGCCCGCGGGCCTCGCCCTCGCCCCGCCTCCTCCAGCGCGCCCCAGCCCCGGACGCCTCCCGCGGCGGCTCGGCCTCCCGCCCCGCTGGGCGGGCGGCTCGCAGGGCCCGCCGGGCACGCCACCTCCTCACCGCCTCCTCCAGATCCATCCTCGCCGCCGCCGCGGGGCCCGTTACCCGGGCAGCGAGCGCCGCTTCCGGGAGCCACAGGAAGAGCGCTCCGGCCGGAAACTGCAGCCCACCACTCCGGGTTCCGGTGCCTGCGTGCGCACGGGTGTCCCCACTGATCTCCCCCGGGCAACTCACAGATGCGCCCTCCGCCCTCAGTTTAACATTCCTTATTTATTTATTTATTTATTTATTTATTTATTTATTTACTTATTTATTTATTTTTGGTGGTACTGGGGATGGAACCCAGAGGCTTTCTACCTCCGGGCTATACTCGACCATTTTTTATATTTTATTTGGAAACAGGGTCTCACTAAGTTGCTGAGAGCCTCACTAAGTAGCTGAGGCTGGCTTCGAACCCGTGCGATCCTCCTGTCTCCGCCTCCCAAGCGCGGGGATTACAAGCGTGCGCCACCTTTTAAAATCTCGGTTACTAACTCCATCAGATCAACAACTGGGTGGCGCGACTGCAGAGCGATTCCATCAGGCTTCTTTCCCACGGTCGTTCTCGGGTGGTCCGGGCTGCTCAGGAGGCCTTGCAAGGCAGGCGCCCCAGCGCGGCCGCAGATGCCTCTGCTGATTCCAGCGCGCACTGGCTTTTTAAAGGAGAGGACTCAGGTTTGAAGGAAGCTACACAGGTATTTGAGTTAGATATGTTTCCAGTCACGATTTTCCTCCTTACTTGTGCCTCAGTTTCCTCCTGTGTAAAAATTAGATAATGAGCCAGGCGTGGTGGCGCATGCCTGTAATTCCAGTACTTGGGAGGCTGTGACAGGATTATCGAAGGTTTGAGGCCAGCCTCACCAACTTAGCGAGAACTTGTTTAAAAAATTAATAATAATAATAACAATAACAACAACAACAACCAGGGGGTGTAGCTCAGAGGTAAAAATGTCACTGAATTAAATCCAGCAACTCCCCCCCAAATTAGATATTTACTGTGAGTCTGTTATAGTTAAGCATCACATAATAAATAAAGGCTCAAGAATTTAACTCTTACTGATTCTTCCTGAATATACACATTCTTTATTCTGTTGGTTATACAAGAACTGTTTTAGGTCCTAGGGATTCAGCAGCTAACAAAATAAACAAGAGGTTTTGCCTTCATGGAAATTGTATTCTGGTAGGAATATAATTCTGGTAGGACAAAAAAATAAATAAGGAAAATAAATGCTATGTTAAATTATGTTAAATGGTGGTGGGGAGTGAGGCAGAGCAGGGGATATGAGAGAGGGAGTGACATGAGGTGGTTTCAGTTTGAAATGGGATGGTCAAGATAGCTGGGTGTGGCGGCACACCCCTGTAATCCCAGTACTTAGAAGCTGGGACAGGATGATCACAGGTTCATGGCCAACCTCAGCGATTTAGTGAGGCCCTCCACAACTTAGAGTAGCCCTATTTCCAAGTGTGTGTGTGTGTGTGTGTGTGTGAGAGAGAGAGAGAGAGAGAGAGAGAGAGAGAGAGAGAGAGAGAGAGGGAAGGGGGGCTGGGGATTGAACCCAGGGGCATTCTTCCTCTGAGCTACACCCCTAGTCCTATTTTATTTTTCTTTGAAAACAGGGTCTTGCTAGGTTGATGACTATCTTCGAACCTGTGACCCTCCTATCTCAGCTGCCCATATACTGGTATTACAAGCATATGCTACCATATGGCTTTCCTGTTTCTAAATTTAAAAAATATGTAGGGCTGGAGATAGAGGTCAGAAGTAGAAGGCCTCTGGTTTCAATTCCCAGTACCACACACACACATATGTATGCACACACTAATAATAATAATAATAATTAATGAAACAAAAATAAAGCCAGGTGTGGTGGCGTACATAGGTAATCCCAGTACTTAGGAGGCTGAGACAGGAGGATCCAGGTTAGTGAGGCCCTTTGCAACTTAGTAAGACCCTGTTTCAAAATTAAAAAATAGGTCTGGGGTGTAGCACAGAAGTAGAATGCCCCTGGATTCCATTCCCAGCACCACACATACAAAACAAAAAAACAAAAAAACAAAAAAAACCAGATCTATTTCCCTAACCCCTTGAATCTGGACTGGACCTGTGATCAGATAGGGTTTTGCTGTTCTTAGAATACACTGTCCTGAAAGCCAGCAGCCATGGCAAATCCATCTTCGTTGAGACGGCCATGCAGTGAGGAAGCCCAAGTGTCACGGAGAAGACAGGCGGACGACTGGAGTATCTATCACAATGGTGAACGAAGCTTCCTCCCAGCCTAGGATGGAGCCAAGTGACAGGTCCCAGCCTGTGCTAAGTGAAACAGAAGAATTGTGAATCGACAAAATGCCTGTTGTGTTTTGTTTGTTTATTTGTTTGCAGTACCCGGGATTGAACCCGGGAGCACTCTACACTGAGCTACACCCCCAGCCCTTTTTATTTATTGACTTATTTTTTGAGATAGTGTCGTGCTAACCTGCTCAGTACTTGGTTTGGAACTTGAAGTCTTCCTGCCACGGCTTCCAAGCAGCTGGAATTTCTGGCCAGGTTTGGCTGTTGTCTTAAATCACCGAGTCCTGAGATAATTTGTCACATAGGAATAGCTAAACTACAGAAGTTGATTCTTGGAACAGAATGGTAATATAATAAAATATAACTAAATTACAGAATATAATAACTAATGTAATATAACTAAATAATATAGTAATTTAATATAGTAAATTTAATGGGTAAAAATATAGTAATATAACTAAACTACAGAAACTGGTTCTTGGAATAGAATAGTAATATAAAAAAAAACCTAAAACCTGGTCCAAATCTGTTCCTCCTGATGCCTCCTCCTCTAGATAACAACATGAAAAAAATATTGAGCATACATCTCTATTATATGGATATATGTTTTTGTATAGATTATGCACATACGTGGGCCTGTTCTAGTGATGCATACTATATACATAATAAAAATATTAAAATGCTGAGATAAATAAACATCTAAATACCAGATTTTTACCATCAATGACTTTTCTTTTACTAAAAATTGTACTAATAGTTATATGATTAAAGGGTGCATCATTGTGTGTGTGTGTTTGCGTGTGCGTGTGTGTGCATGTGTGTTTGCACGTGCGTGTGTGTGCGTGCGTGTGTGTGTGTGTGTTTGCACATGCGTGTGGGTGGGTGTGGTGCTGGGAATGGAACCCACGGTTCTTCTGCCTTTGGGTTACACCCTCAGACCTAATTTTTTTAAGTTTCATTTAGAAACTTTTCATTTACTAAGTTGCTGAGAGCCTCATTAAGTAACTGAGGCTGGCTTCGAACCTGTGCAACCCTCCTGTCTCAGCCTCCCACATACGCCACCACACCCAGCAAGTTCACTATTTTTAAGCCAGGTGTGTTGGTGCACACTTGCACTCCCAGTACTTGGGAGCCTGAGACAAGAGGATCACAGGTTCAAGAACAGCCTCAGCGAGGAGCAAGACTCTCATCAACCTAGCAAGATCCTGTTTCAAAATAAAAATAAAAGGGCTGGGACGTGGCTTGGAGGTAGAATACCCCTGAGTTACATCCCCAGTAACCCCACCCAAAAGAGAGTTCACTATTTTTTAAAATCACAGCTTACTACTGCATAATATAGTGATTTGTAGTTCTGATCCTAAGTTCTATTTATCTTAATATATTTTACTGATATTTATAACAGTAGGAAAGGCCCCACAAAGGTCCACAGAACCAAGTGTTTTCATAACAATGAAAATATTTGCAAACATTCATTCTTTTTTTTGTTTAATTAATTAATTTATTTATTTTGGTACTGGGGATGGAACCCAGGGGCATTCTACCTCTGAGCTACACCCCAGCCCTATTTATTTATTTATTGTTATTATTATTATTGTTGTTATTGTTATTTTGCAGTGCTGGGGATGGAACCCAGGGGCATTCTACCTCCAAGCTACATACCCAGCCCTATTTTTTATTCTTTATTTTGAAACAAGGTCTCACTGAGATGCAAAGGGCCTCTCTAAGTAGCAACTGAGGCTGTCCTTGAACCATGATCCTCTCCTGTCTCAGCCTCCCAAATACTGGGATTACAAGCGTGTGCCACACACCTGGCTTTTATTTTTTAATTTGAATCAGGGTTTCACTAAGTTGCTGAGGCTGGCGGCAAACCTGCGGAATTCCTGTCTCATCTTCCTGTGGCGCCTCTCAAGTACTGGGATTACAGGCATGCGCCCCCATGCACACTACACAATTCATCCTTCAAATGCTCTCTGCATAGCATAAATTTCTTTCCAAAACCCAGTTACATGTTCATGCATTCCATAACAGAGTGCCTAGCCAGCCCTAAAGTAAAATAAAAAAGGAATAGGGAGGAGAAGAATGTAGGCCACTCTTATGAAGGGTTTGGGTACCATCAGAAACAGAGAAACCAAAACTGGGCATGGTGGTGCACGCTTGTAATCCCAGCACTCGGGAGGCGGAGACCCGAGGATTGCGGTTCACGGACAGCCTCAGCTACTTAGTGAGGCCCCTTGCAACTTAGTGAGACCCTGTTTCAAAAATAAAGAATAAAAAATTAGGACAGGGGGCGTCACTCAGAGGTAGAATGCCTCTGGGTTCCATCCCCAGTACTGCAATAAACAAACAAACAAACAAACAAATAAATAAATAAATAAAAACAGAGAAGCCATTGCTAGTAGATTTGAAGGTGAAAGAGACTTCTGGTCTTGTTTGGTTGCTTGTTTAAGGTGTTTGTAAACTTATGGAAATGAGTCCTAGAGAGAAGTTGATGATTCAGAAGGGAGGCAGGTATTTCAGGGGACAGTCATTGAGCTGGCGAGAGAGGGGGAGCCCTGGGCAGTAGGACCCGGGAGGAGGAGGACACGGGAGACAGGCGCAGGTGGGGACAAGGTGGGGGTCTCTTCTCATGGCTTCTAGTGAAACTGAAAGCCAGTCCTCAGCCAAGGGTGGGGAGGAGAAGGGTTGTAGGAGGTTTGGGGAGAGAACAGAGGTATAAAAACCTCCGGGAAAAGGGAGGCATGAATCAGAGACCCAGTGAATTGTTAGCTCATTACCACTTGACATGTCTGATCATAGATATAAAGATAAAGCCAGCTGGGCGTGGTGGTACACACTTGTAATCCCTTGGGAGGCAGAGACAGGAGGATCACGCTGTTTAGAAGCCGGTCTCGCTGGCTTAAGAGACCCTGTTTCCAAATAAAAATATAAAATAGGTCTGGGAGTGTAGCCTGGAGGTAGAAGGGTTTCCAGGAACCCCAGTACCACAAAAAAAAAAAAAAAAAGATAAAGCCAGTCGCATACCCGACCTTCTGAAGTTGCTTCCTGTAGTAAAACATCTCCTTTCCCCCAAAGGGGCGAAATATGTGTGTTCAAAATTGCAGTAGTATCCGCCAGGTCTTATACTACTGCCAGCCCCTGGGCATCACAGGAACACTTCCTTTTTTGTTTAAAAGGAAAAAGGTAGGTGACTTAACTCATCTGTAAGTCTGACAAGTCTTGGCAGGATTTTGCCATGGCATAGCTAGCCAACAGCCTCCTATGGGGACGCAGAGGTCTTCCATGGACACCCACCAGCTCATCGCAGACGGCACTCCTGCCTCCGCTCCAGGAGCACTACAAGAGCGAATGATGCCCAGGACCGCCCGCAGTGGGGTGCGCCCGGCGGCCCGCAACTGTTGTGGCTGCTTCCTGCTGGCAAAAAGGGCAGCGGTCGAATTTCAACTCGCAGTCCTACTGGCATCTTATCTCAGGGTTGTTATTCTAGTTAAAGCAGGCATTCCTTCAACGGTTACACAGACACAACTTTATGATAAAAAAAAAAAACTTTTTTTTTTTTTTGCGGGTCTGGAGGTGAAACCCAGGGACATCTGAGCTATACCCCCTGCCCAATTTTTTATTCTGTATTTTGAATCAGTCTCACTAAGTTGCGGAGGGCCTCACTAAGCAGCTGAGGCTGGCCGCAAATCGCAATCCTCCAGGCTCAGCCTCCAGAATGCTGGGATTACAAGCATGTGCCACCACGCCCTGCTAAATGCTCCCTGATGTGTCTTCCCGTTAGTGACTCCTCACAAAAAGTTCTTTCCATAGTCAGCTATTTAAAAGGAATCTAGCAACCAGCAGGAGCAGGGATAGATTAGGAACATTAAAAAAATTTTTTTATCCAATTTCAAATGGCAAACCTGTGTGATTTTTTTTCTAAGACTCGTTTCTTTTTAAAATTTCAGCAGTGTTTTTCTAGTCTCCAAACAGCATTTGTTATATGGTATTTCAGCTACATTGATCATGCTGGTGTGACAGAAACCATAAAATATAAAACGTAACTCGAGACAGGTGTGGTGGCCTATGCCTGCAATCCCAGTACTTGGGAAGGCTGAGACTGGAGAGTTGCAGGTTCAAGATCAGCCTCAGCTAATGTAACAACTCTCAGCAACTGAGTGAGACTCTTTCCAAATAGCAAGTAAAATAGGGTTGGGAGTGTAGCTTAGAGGCAGAATGCCCTGGGTTCCATCCCAGTATCATTCAATCAATAAAATGTAACTTTAGGGATTGATAAATGGAAAAAAATCAGGACACATACATGGGGCGGCCGAGGTGGAGAAAGTGAAGGGAATGTGTGTGGGGTCATCAGTGAAACTTCTCTGTAGAAAGTCCAAGGGCGCAGAGCTGGGACCGGAGGGAGAGCCAGGCCAGAAAATGGGGGAATGGATCTGAGGGAGCTGAAAGGCCCGGAGGCAGGATGGAGCTGGAGTGTTTGAGAAACGAGGAGGTCAGAGTGGCCAGAGGGTAAGAGGTGAGAGTCCAGGCGTGGGTCTCCAGGTCAGAGGGCTGGGCAAGGCCCAATTGCCAAAGGTCTGCGGGCAATCAGCAGGGCTGCTACTCAGCACACCCGGACACCTGCACCTGTTGTTAAAACATTAACACCAGGCATCCCCGAGGTCCCTTCCCTGGCCGCCACCATCGGCTTCCAGTAGGGGAGGGAGAAGGGCCTCCTGCGGGCTCAGTCAGTGCCATCCTTCCAGACTGCCCACAGCCCCGTGCCTGAGGTGAGGATTACAGCCTTCGAGAGATTTCAACATAGAATCAGGGAGGGCCTGAGGAAGCAGACCTTCCCCAGTGCAGGCCCCAGCCAGGCCCCTGGGCTCAGTTGGAAGTCCTGTTACAGGAGGGAGGCCGGGGAGGAAGAGGGAAAGGAGATGACTTAGGGCCAGAGGACACCAGGTACATGGAGCCTGCTCACCACAATTCCTGAATTTCACCTCCATTTAGGAGGATTATTTGTTAAAACCCACCACACACCTTTGAGTGGAGAGAATGAACGTTACCGTTATTAATGTAGTGAGATCTAATGCTTCCTAGCATTTGTTTTGAGCCAGATGCCTGAATGAATGAAAATAGAGTTTGGGGAAATTCCGAAAGAGGCAAACACCAACCAGGTTATTAACAATGGCTTTAATCAAGAACCTGGCACCTTCGGGGAGTCAGCCAGCCTTTGGGGAAGGGACCGACGAGCCACACATCTGCAAAGTCGCGTGTTGTCCTGGTCGGCCAACTGAGTCACGTGGTGGAGCGGAAGTACCGATGTTTTATATGCATGCTGATTCTCTCGAGACATCTGTAGTCTCGCGACCCCTAGAATATGTCTCGCGATGTTTGGAGTCTTGAGGCACCTGGATTCTCATGATACCTCCGCTTCTGGCTTCCGGGGTTCTACCTCCTGTCCCCGCTGAGGGGAAGGGAGGGACCCGACCTATCGATGCCATTCTAAATAGATGAACTCTTTTGGATATGATCATCATTATCATCTTCATTCTCGTTTTACAGATGAGAAAAATGAAAGAAAGTAGTCACTTAAAATTAATGTAAACACTGAGCTAGCAGTCAAAACCAAGTAGACCCGGGCATGGTGGTGCACACCTGAAATCCCAGTACTTGGGGAAGGTGAGACAGGAGGATCGCAGGTTTGAGGCCACCCCCAGCAACTTAGCAAGATGAGACTTTGTTTAAAAAAAAAAAAAAAAGGCTGAGGGTTTAGCTTGACAGTGGGATGCCCTTGGGTTCAATCTCTAGTACCCCCCCCAAAAAAGTACCCTAGCAGAAGCACAATTTTAGACCCAGTGTTATGGCTCTCTCAGGAAAGATTGAGTTCCACCTTTTTTTTTTTTTTTTTTTTTCAGGCCTGGGGATGGAACTCAGGGGCATTTGACCTCTGAGCTACAACCCTTGCCCTATATTTTATTCTTTATTCTGAAACAGGGTCTCATTAAGTTGCGGAGGGCCTCACTAAGTAGTGGAGGCTGTGTGCAAACCACGATCCTCAGGTCTCAGCCTCCTGAGTGCTGGGATTACAAGCGTGCACCACCACGCCTGGCTGGGATCCATCTATTTAAACATGGTACTACAAAGCCGGTCATTGGCAGCACACACTTGTAATCCCAGTACTTGGGAGGCTGAGACAGGAGGATTGCGCAGGTTCAAAGCCAGTGAGACCCTGTTTTCAAATAAAATATAAAATAGGTCTGGAAGTATAGCCCGGAGGTAGAAAGCCTCTGGGTTTCACCCCCAGTACCACCAAAAATAAAATCAATCAATCAATCAATCAATATGGCACTACATAAAAATCTTCTGAGATTTAGCCAATAATAAGATAGATGTTGAATATGTCCCAATCTCAGATGATATTAATAGGTATTAGAAAAAATGTGATATTGCTCTACTTTACTAGAAGCTGAGGTTCAATTTATTACTCTAAGCTTAATCATTGTTATTAACAGAAATTCTCTCTCTTTTTTTTGTGTGTGTGTGGTACTGGGGATGGAACCCAGGGGCCTTGTACCTCTGAGCTACACCCCCAGTCCTATTCTTTTATTCATTATTTTGAAACAGGGTCTCTCTGAGTTTCAGAGGGTCTCACTAAGTAGCTGAGGCTGTCTGAAAACTGTGATCCTCCTGTCTCAGCCTCCCAAATGCTGGGATTACAAGCGTGTGTCCACACGCCCAGCTAGAAATTCTCTATTTTTTAGACTACAAGTTACTAAGTAGCTGCTGAAGGAATGGGGGGCTACTGGAGGAAGAACTGAATGTGCGTTCTTCTGTCAAGCCATAGCTCCAATGGCAACATCACCTAAGTAGTGAGAGCATGCAAACTGAAGAACATGCTGCTGACGTCTACGACCTATCAGATGAGCCAGGTGTGGTGGCACACATTTGTAATCTCTGTGCTTGGGAGGCTGAGACAGGAGGAGCATAGCTTTGAGACCAGCTTCAGCAACTTAGCAAGACCCTGTTTCAAAATTAAAATATATATAAAAATCAGTCTAGGGGGTATAGCTTGGAGGTAGAATGCCCCTGAGTTCAATCTCCAGTACCACAAGAACAAATGAACGAAAGAAAGAGAGAAAGAAGAAAGAAAAGAAAGAAATAAATATTAACCAATGACTTAGAAAATATTAGACTGATTAGATAAATGCTCTATTTTACATCATTTTCTAAGCAATTTTATTATATATAGTTTGGTTTAGTTAAAAAAAATAGAAAGGGGTGTGTGTGTGTGTGTGTGTGTGTGTGTGTGTGTGTCTATTTTTTTAAGTGCTGGAGATCGAGCCAGGGTTACAAAGCACTCTGCTACTGAACTACATAGCCGGCCTTAGGAATATATTTTTTAAACATACAGATATGTATATGTATTTATATGAACCCAGGGACACTCTGTGTCTGAGCTATCCTTTCCCCAGACCTAATTTTTAATGGGTTAGAGATTGAATCCAGAGACATTCTACCTCTGAGCTATACCCCCAGCCCTTTTTATTTTTATTTATTTTGTTTTGAAATAGGGTCTCAGCTGGATGTGGTGCTACCTGTCTATAATCCTAGTACTTGGGAAGTCTAAACAGGAGGATCACAAATTCCAGACCAGCCTCAGTAACTTAGCAAAACTTCCAGTAACCTAGCAAGACCCTGTTTCAAAACCAAAAATATAGAAATGGAAGTAGGTAGGTGACGGGCTGAGACTTCGCTGCCAAGCTGGGAACCAGGGAGATGGCTGAGACCAACCCCAAGACCATGCAGGACCTCACCTCGGTGATCCAGACACTTCTGCAGCAGATGCAATATAAATTTCGGACCATGTCCGACCAGCTCATTGGGCGAATTGATGACATGAGCAGCCGCATTGACGACCTGGAGAAGAACATCGTGGACCTCATAACGCAGGCCGGGGTAGAAAAGCTGGAGGGCGAAAACAAGGTCCCACCTGCAGAAGAGCTGAAGGTTGCTAATAATTACAGAAGTCTGATTTCTCTGAGCCAAGAGAAGACCAAATGGCTTTTTGCAACTAACTACTGTGTGTAGACAGGTTTTTATAGTATAAAGTATGGGTTCTTATCACATACTACGTAGTTTATAGAGTGAGTTTCTCCCCAGTTTCTCAAACCTGATCTCTTCACATCCTGGAACTTGGTCAGTTGTGCTCTCTTAATTAATAAACACTAAAGTTTTGGCAGTTCCTGCAAAAAACAAAAACAAAAACAAAAACCAAACCAAACCAAAAAAAATACAAAAGGGCTGGGGGGGGTATCACACAGTAATAGAATGTCCCTAGGTTCAATCCCTATTTCCACACACACATTTAAAATAATCTATAGGGTCTTGCTAAGTCATGGAGGGTCTCACTGAGTTTCTGAGATTGATCTCGAACCTGCAGTTTGCCTGTCTCAGTTTCCCATGATTGGGATTATGGGTGTGTTCCTAAATTTTGAGTTATATAGAAATGTTATTAATTATAGGCATTGTGACTATATTCCTTCTGAGGCCACAATTAGGCATTTCTGTTTCATTCTAAAGTGTTGGGATGTCTCTGAAGGGTCTTGAATGGAGGAGTCAGAGTCCAGTTGCGCTCTGACACAACGTTTAGGCCAGCATGTAAAGACCAGGTCAGTGGAGGACACGCGTGGAGTGAGAGTGGGAGGCCGTCCTGGGACCCAGCCCAGACTGCTGGACTTGGACTGGGCACCATGTGGGGTCAAGAGCAATCCATTGATGAGCAAGACTTCCAGCAACTTAGTGAGACACTGTGTCCAAAGAAAAAGAAAAAGGACTGAGGTGTAGCTTGGAGATAGAATGCCCCTGGGTTCAATTCTCGAGCACCGAAAAAAGAGTTACTTCGGAGTGTAAGAATTGCCAAAGACTGTCCCAAGGAGGCCACTTAGTAGAGGTCCCGGGCTCAAGCACGCGGATCTGAATCTGGATCCTAGGGGTTACCTGCTAGCTGTGACCTGGACGAGTCACTTCTCGGGGTCTCATTTCTCCTCTGTAGTACAGGGATGGAAACGTCCCCCTACAAAGCAGTAAGGCACCGATGGGGACAACAGCTACGCAGGGGCTTTGTCAAAACTCTGAAACTGAAAGCTGGGCTACACACGCCACGGGTTGTCACTAGGCTTAATTTACTAAGTCACCCTCCCCCCATCTGTCCCACAAAACAACGACGACGCAAAGGAGGTACCTCTAAGGACGAATTCCTGCACCACTCCTCTCTATGGGTTTAATTTTCATAACTAGACCCCAGGGGGGTATTTTGGTTTGTTTTTTAAGATAAGGAACAGGTCTTGGCTCTTTTCAAGAGCCTCCTGATTTCATTACTGACATGAATATATCACTTGGTGATCACCAGTTGAAAGGGAGGTGTAGCCATGTTATTATCTTCAAAGCTTTCTGGAAACCTATTAAAGGCTAATCACAGAGCACAAGCATCTTCCAGAGAGCAAACAGCATCGCTAACACTTCTCATACATAAGAACCTCCTTCCTCCCTGTCCTACCCTCAACATTCCTGCTGGAGAGCCGGGTAGATCCCATCACCAGCGCCCCCACATGGATCTTCCGAATGCTCCAAGATCCGCATGTGGCCCTTCCTCTCCATAAGAGGCTAAAGTGGTGGGCATGGCCTTACAGAAAAGGGCGAAGGAATGAACATTTGCTAGGTACCTACTCTGCGCTAAGCACTATCCCAGGCCCAGGACCCAAGTTATCTCAGAACCGAGTTGGGAGGTAATCATTCTCTGGTCATTAAAACACTAAAGGAAACTGAGGCTCAGGGGTCAAATCAGATCACACAGCCAGTAAGAGGCTGAGCTGGAATCAGAACCCAGTTCTGCCTGTTCCATAGAGCTGCTCTTTCTGCTAATATAGTAGGGGCTTCATAAAAGTTTCTTAGAGAAGGAGTGGATCAATGAATAAAATTCTTTGGATACAAAAATTACTTTGTCAAAAGACACTAGTTTAGCCAGGCGTGGTGGCGCACGCTTGTGATCCCAGCATTCGGGACGCTGTGACAGGAGGATCGTGGTTCACGGACAGCCTCAGCTACTTAGTGAGGCTCTCCGCAACTTCGTAAGGCACCATTTCAAAATAAAGAATAAAAAATAGGGCCGGGGGTATAGCTCAGAGGTCGAATGCCCCGGGTTCCATCCCCAGACCCGCAAAAAAGAAAAAGAAAGACACTAGCTTAGCTGGGGTTGGTGGCGCATGCTTGTCATCCCAGTATTTGGGAGGCTGAAACCTGGAGGATCGCGGTTTGTGGACAGCCTCAGCTACTTAGTGAGGCCATCTGCAACTCAGTGAGACCCTGTTTCAAAATAAAGGATAAAAAAATAGGGGCTAGGGGTATAGCTCAGAGGTAGAGTGCCTCTGGGTTCCAACCCCAGTCCTGCAAAAAGAAAAAAAAAATAGACACCAGCTTGGACTGGGGATGCCTACTGTATAGGAGGTCCTGGGTTCCATCCCCAGCACCAAACACACATGCACACACACACACACACACACACACACACACACGACACCAACTGGTATTTGAAAGCACAGCCCCAATTAAACAGAAGCAAAAGGACCTTCTGAGATTCAGGAGAGATACACAAAGTGTGGCTCAAATAACTCAGGAGTTTCCCAAACTCTTGAGTGATAAGATCTCAGGTAAGTTGCAGAACCCGTCGGGTGCTGGCTCATCCATTTACAGTCTTAGGGCGAACATGGTCTTCTCCTCCCTCCCTTCTAGGAAGGAGATCCAACCGACATGACTCTGGCCATGGGTATGAAGGTCCTGGAAAGAAGACTCTGGCTTCTGACCATCCTATGACCTTGCACAAAATGAAAACACAGGGCCCATTGTCCGGAAACAGTAGGAATTTCAAGATGGCGGCAGCAGAAGGTTAAACCAAGTGGAGATTCGTCTGAGTGTGGAATCCTGAGGCCATGCGTGCTGCACGGCGGCGGCGGCGTCATAGTGGAGCCAGCTGCCCCTGGCCATGGGTTCTGGAGAAGAGTGGAAGGGATTAGGAAGAAGAGGAGGAGGGGGAGGAGGGGGGAAAGGGAGGGGGGAGGAGGGAGGAAGGGAGAAAAGAAAGATATATTTGTCACATTTTGGGAACACCCAAAAAATGTGACAAATAAATAATCATGGAGACCAGGTATTGTTTTCTGGAAAAATACAATTCCCAAACTGGAAGAAATCTTTACCGTTCATCTAGTTCTGTTCTTCCACCTTAGAGATGAGGAAGCCAAGCAGTGACTTGGGAGCTGTGGGGCCATGGGGGAGGCAAACCCTCTCTGAACCTCATTCAAGCTCCTTCGCACTGAGACAGGGCAGAGCAAATTGGATAAACCCATCCTCCCTCCCTCCCTTCCTTCCTTCCTTCCTTCCTTCCTTCCTTCCTTCCTTTTTCTCCCAACCCTACATTAAAATAACAGTTAAAAAAAAAAGAAAGAAAGAGCAAGTCCACAGGACCAAGGACACAGGAGAGAAGGCAGAGGTGGATGGAGAGGAGTCTGTGAGCGGACGGGTAGGACAGGAGCCAGCACAGGCCCAGAAACAGGAGACTGCAGTGGAAATCTAAACCCTGCCGCGATCCCCCTCTAGAATTCTAGAATGCCAGGAGCCAGCGTTATACCCCCAGCCCCTGCCAGGCGGAGATGGTCTTCCCTGGAGTAACTATCAGGGACTCAGGTACTGTTTCCTGTTTTGTTTTGTTCTGGTGGTGGTACTGGGGATTGATTCCAGGAGCGCTCTGCCACTGAGCTATATCCCCATCACGTTTATGTATTTTATTCTGAGACATATAAAAGAGGATGGTTTCCGGGAGCATGGTGGCATGTGCCTGTAATCCGAGTGCTTGGGAGGCTGAGACAGGAGAATCACAGTTTTGAGGACAGCCGCGGCAATTTAGTGAAGACCCTGTTTCAAAAATAAAAGAATAAAAGAGGGCTGGAGGTGTAGCTCAGAGGTAGAACACCCCTGTGTTCCAACCCCAGTACACACACACGCACACACACACACACACACACACACACACACACAGCAGAGACAGATGAATCCAAATGCCATCAGAAGTCTAATTTATTTACAACAAAGTTCGCCAATTTTAAGTGTGCAGTGCTGAGCTCTGACACGTGTATGTGGCGGTGCGACCTCTGCCGAGGCGTGGTTTAGAACGTGTAGGCCACGCCGCCTCTCACGCTGTCCTATAGGCCTGTCTCTTCTAGAACTTCGTATAAGTGAACTCACATAATATTTACGTTTTGTTTCTGGCTTTTTTCTTTGTACTTAGTAACGCCTTTGTGATCCATGGATGTTGCTACACATATCAGTAGTTCTTATGTCTTCATTGCTGAGTAATATTCCATTTAGATACACATCTTTAACAATCCGTTCACCGACTGATGGATATTTCGGTTATTTCCAGGTTTGGGCTATTATGAGCTTTGAATATTCATGGATAAATCTTTGTTTAGTATGTCTCACATACTAAAACATACTATATATTGTACATTGGAGAAAATATCCAAGAGTGAACTTTATTTTTTTGGTGGTACTGGGGGTGGAACCCAGAGGCTTTCTACCTCTGGGCTATACTCCCAGACCTTTTTTTAAAAAATATTTTATTTGGAAACAGGGTCTCACTAAGTTGCTGAGAGCCTCACTAAGTAGCTGAGGCTGGCTTCGAACTTGTGTGATCCTCCTGTCTCAGCCTCCCAAGCGCAGGGATTACAAGTGTGCGCCACACGCCCGGCCAAGAGTGAACTTTATGAGTCTTATGGAAAGTGAACGGTTCTCTGGGCATGGTGGCCATGTTGCCATGTTACCGAGGCTGGCCTTGAACCTGTAGTCTTCCTGACTCAGCCTCCCAAGTATTAGTATTACTATAATAATCCCATGCCTGGTTAGAGTTAGGTAATAAGTATTAATAGACCTAATTATAATAAATATAATAACCATGCCTGGTTATAGTTAACTTTATAGTAGGTTTTGAAATTAGACAATGTAAGTTCTTTGACTTTGTTTCCCTTTGAAATTATTTTGTCTATTCTATACATTTTTTTAATTTGGCTGTCATTTTTATTAAGTTGCTTCTCTGCAACTTAGCAAGACCCTGTTTCAAAAGAAAGATTTAAAAAATAGGGCTGGGAGTGTATCTCGGAGGTAGAATGCCCCTGGGTTCCATCCTCAGTACTGAAAAAAAAAAACCCAAAAAACTCTGCTAAGATTTTGAATATCATTGTGTTGAATTTATAGGTAGGAGAAATGGCATTTTACCAATATCGAGTCTTTCAACCCATTTGCGCCCATCTTTTAAAATTTCTCTCAGGTAATGTCTCATTGTTTTTAGAATACAGGTATTTTACATATCTATTAAGTGAATCCCTGTGTCCTAATACTATATGTGGACGTGTGCGAGAGGGAAAAAGCGTCCTCTTTATGTTCCCAAAGTTGAGCAAAAGAAAATTGGTTAATTAGGGATTGTGGTTAGCTGAATTCCAGTTAAGTAGGATTTTACTGTCTTTGGTATTCACGATAATAGCTTTGATTATGTCACGCCCATGTTCAGAAACCTTGTTGGGAAATAATTATGGGATGTGGTCAGAAAATAGAGTCTCGATTTACAGAGGGAGGAACTGGGCACAGAGGAGCGGGCTGAGGGGGTAGAAGATCCCATATCCTTACAGCACGGCCATAA
The DNA here is from genome assembly GCF_963383645.1 of Muscardinus avellanarius. Taxonomy (NCBI): domain Eukaryota; kingdom Metazoa; phylum Chordata; class Mammalia; order Rodentia; family Gliridae; genus Muscardinus; species Muscardinus avellanarius. The sequence goes on along the minus strand of NC_137801.1, from coordinate 6,666,488 downwards.
AAGCGGCGTTGGGTAACCGTGCCGTCCAGGACCGGCCAGGGCGTCTGGGGGGCTGGGGGGTGTCAAGGCCCCCACGCACATTCTGAGCACAGAACCACTATTTTTATCCCTTTTGTATGTTGGAGTTACAGAAGGAGCGCATGTACCCTGGGATTAAAAAGCTTTATTTTAGGGCTGGGCGTGGTGGGCACGCTTGTAATCCCCACGCTTGGGAGGCGGAGACAGGAGGATCGTGCTGGTTTAAGAGACCCTGTTTCCAAATGAAAAGGTTAAAAAATAGGTCTGGGAGTGTAGCCCGTGGGAGTGTATCCCGGAGGTAGAAGGGCTTCCAGGAACCCCAGTACCACCAAAAAAAAAAAAAAAGCTTTATTTTATTTGTGTGTTTTTCATACATTATTATACTTTCCAAATCTTCTACAATGGCCTGTTCAAATTGTAAAAAAGAAAAAAAAATGTCATATCCATTTTAAGACTGGTGTCAAATGCTAAAGACTTTTATTTTTAAAAATTCATAGATTTTTTTTTTTTTGCAATATTAGAGATAGAATTCAAGGCATTCTGCCTCTAAGCTACACTCCCAGACCTATTTTTTTTTAATTCTTTTTTTTTTTTTTTTTTGCGGTACTGGGGATGGAACCCAGGGGCATTCTACCTCCAAGCTATACACCCACCCTATTTTCATTTTTATTTTGAAACAGGGTCTCACTGAGTTGCAAAGGGCCTCACTAAGTGGCTGAGGCTGTCCCAGAACTGTGATCCTCTGGTCTCAGCCTCCCGAATACTGGGATTACAAACATGCGCCACCACGCCCAGCTAAATTCATAGTTTCTAAAATAACTTTCTAGCCTGACTCACAGCAATTTATTACAGCCCTGCCTCATAGCAGTTTCACAATGTGGTACTAAGAGTCCCGAGTCTAGAGTCAGAAAACTGGGGGCAGCGCTGGCCCCCCTCCTGCCTCTGCGGCTTGCCAAGCCACGCTACCTTCCCAAGCTCCGAATCCCTCGCAGGCTCTCGTACGGGCGCACTGAGACGGGGTGCGCATGCCCTGTACACTGAGAAGGGCTGCTCAAGTGTACACCAAGTCTGACTCCCTTTAAGGGTGAGGCCCAGACACCCATGCTACCTACCACATGGCTGCTGATTTAAACCTTCACAGCAGTTCAGAAAATAGAGCAAAAAATGGCTTTATGCATGAAATATTACCCATGGAACCAGGACCTGCAGAGAGCCTAGAATTCTCATCAAGTGAACACTTTCTTTTGCTGTTCCAGGTCCTGTGTCCTCAAGAAGCCACACAGCTCTCAGGTCAGGAATCGGTGGCCCTAGCACAGCCTCGGGTGGGGGAGCTCTTCAGTCTTATTAAAAATAAAACATGCCCGGCGTAGGCACACTCTTGCAATCCAAGTACTTGGGAGGCTGAGACAGGAGGAATGAAGGTTCAAGATCAGTTTGGAAACTTAGCCAGACCCTGTTTCAAAAATAAAAAGGGGTAGGAGTGTAGCTTGGAATTAGAATATCCCTGAGCTCAACCTAGTACTAGAGGAGGGAGGAGGGGGGGGGAGGAGGAGTGAAGGAGGAGGAGTGAAGAGGAAGAGAAGGGAGAGGAAGGAGGAGGGGGAGAAGGAGGAGGAGGGGAAAGGAGGAGGGGAGAAGGAAGAGGAGGAGGAGGAAGAGGAAAAGGAGGAGGAGGGGAGAAGGAGGAGGAGGAGAAGGAAGAGGAGGAGGAAGAGGGAGGAGGAAAA